>NC_056740.1:227440110-227747610 GCF_019279795.1 Protopterus annectens
AGTATTATGTATATGTGTGTATGTGTCTGTTTATATATATATATATATATATATATATATATATATATATATGTATACACATATGTGCATATGTGTGTAGATATCATTATGTGTTGTTTATATACCTATATATATATATATATATATATATATATGTATAACTGTCCGAGGTTCTGTAGACATACACAGCTGTGAATATGTATCACACATATATGTATCTGTATGTGGGGTGCATACAAACATCTAGTCCACACTCTTGCAACTCTCTTTACTTTACAGCTGAACTGTTCTGCCTTGCTGCAACACAGACAGGTGTCACACGTGAACACAGACTGACAGTAGGGGGGGTATATATGGTGACAGATTTTTGATAAGCATATTATACTGCTATGGCAGTTGGGTATGCTATGCTACACTTTAACATGACTGTCCTGCAGGTGGTTTGGTCTTACACCCATGTGTCTATCATGGTAGTATTAATACCCCCACCAGCTGTCGGCCACAGCAATGTACAGAACACAGATATCATGGGTCATATCTTTGCCATTCACTGCTGCTCTGCACAGTTGACAGGTATGTCCCACTGCCCACAGGGACTGACACTACTGTCCAGAGCAGTTGTTGAGCAGAACATCATTACAGGAACAAGTACTGATGGCACATATACATCCTTTCACATTATACATCCTATTAGTCTATGCCATATACTACATGCAAGTAAATGCATATCTTTTCACATACCTTTTATGTTTTTTCTGCTGTAAAACAACCCTGAGCTTTGTTACTTTTATTAAAGTTGTTTTTTTTTTAATTCTCTCTCTCTCTCTCTCTCTCTCTCTCTCTCTCTCAGTCTCTCCAGTAGAGTGATTGAGCTGGTTTGAATAGATTGCAGCATGCTTTTTTTGGTATTGCACATGATCAGGTGGTGGCCTCTGCACCAGTCAGTGTCCAACAGTTGCTAATTGCATGCAGCCTGCTGTGGAATACTTCGGATAACCACTGCCATGACAACCCTGTACTTTAAATTGCTGACTTCTGCAGGCATTGTCCCTTCACCTTTCCAATATGGATGACATTCTTCCCTTCCTGTGTGTGGACATCAGTGTTACATACAGCAGGTAGCAATACCTCTTACAGCAGAACCTGCAGACACAGGCCAAATACACATTTGGGTAAGGTTCCAGACCTACAGACAGCATGAGTAGTGTTGTGTGCATTGTATCTTGCTGGTCTTACAGGGTTTCTGTGTACATGGTACTTTTGCATGGAATGTTGTCTGTCTGCATTGCTCTCAACTGTGAGCCTATCCATATGATACCAGGGGGATTGGCTGTTAGGTTTTGTCTATGCACCACACAGGTATTGTCCCAGATACATCAGTGGCATTATGTCTGTGGAGTGCTATCAATACATGGCTACATCCATTTGTATTTCAATGTCGTATTCCTGCATAAGAGTATGCTGCAACAAATCCTGTAACACCAGCAATGTCCAGGGTGTGTAACAGCAATAATGCAAATATGGCCCTATGTTCCTGCCTCTGTCCTCCACGTATATGCCAGTGTTTGTCCTGCTGTTAGGTAATGGCCTATCATAATTTACTGCTAGCATTACTGCTATCATCCCAGTCATGTCACGGACTCCCACACCAACTGTTGGGCCAAGTCCATATATATGGGGGCAACAGCTGGAGAACACATATGTGCCCTTGTACATTCCAGAGGTAAGTGTGTGGTACACAGTGTTCCTTGCCCTTGTACAGCCTTTTATGGGGGGGGGGGGGTTCAATGCCATTAACCTAGGCTATGACACCTTTTCAGGGATATAACTATTAAGACGAGGGTCATTCAGTGTGATAGTGAGATGTTAGGTTAAACAATATGTACAATATACTGTGACATTAATACAAGTGCTACTTTTCCCCCCTAGGGCTTGACTACAGGGTGCAATTGGAGGCTGCTGAACTACATCTGTAATTGTTGATTGTTATGTATCTTGAAGGCAAATCCTGTTTCTACTGTTGTACTAATTGCAGGCCTTGGCCTGGACAGTATAGTATGGTATATATCCACATTGCTTGCATCTACTGTTTTGTGTGGGCCTTGCATTCATCACTGATTACATATTTCAAACCTTATGTGGTGTAAGTACTGGCATACATTATTGTATAGTACACAAATAAAGGTTATCTGTGTATGCATACCTGTGTGTTGTGTCATGTCCTTTGAATTGTGGGTGGGTATATGTTTAGTGTCAGTATTCTCATTTGTGGGAATGGTTCCCATACTACACATTTCACAGGTGGTAGTTAAACGGTTTGTGACAGAGGAATATACTTTGCATCCAGTACTTCCACACTACTTCTACATATGTATGGCTACTAATAGCTTTTGTCTGTGTGCATGTGTATGTACCTATATATATCTCATATAGCTATATCTATATATATGTATATATATATATATATATATATATATATATATATATATATATATATATATATATATATATATATATATATATACATATGAACATATGTATGTATCTATATACAGTTGATGTTATATACTTATTTGTGAGTCATACATAAATATATATATCTACATATAGCTGTCTATCCTTCTACATTTACAGATATATATCTGTTCATATGTCCATGAATGTTCGGCTCATATTTTGGCCTGCACCTCATTCTCTTGGCAATTGACATGGATGATCGCAGCAATGAAGTCAGTAACTAATGCCGACACTGTTGTGTATCAGACTTCATCTCCTTCTACATATGTGTTCTAATACATATAACTGTGTAACTAGCAACATTTTAAGTGTATTAGAGCATTAGTTGACATATATCCCTATTTGTACCCACAGTGTGGCATACTTTGTCCAGAATTCTTGCATTAATAGGTTGTGTGGTATGATATTGATACATTTCCTGTACTGTTGACTGATTGTGCTGGATGATATGTTTGTGAAAGCATCAGGTTATGTGTATCTGCTATGGTTTAGTGGTAAATCAGTTTGTGTATAGAGTGCAGTGTCCTGGATTCGAGCATTGGAGAGGCAGTTTATTTTGTTGCTGGGCAGAACAATAGACATTGAATACAGAGTGGTTAAGGCTCTTTTAAGCAGTTGTAAGCGTGTTTGCATGAGTTTGTGCGACAGTAAGCACTGCCAACCTCTGCTTATGTTTTCCTACAGTCAGTTAGCTTCGGAATTGCTCAACCTGTGTTGGCATAGCTTACCATCATGCAAACCTGCGCAAACCCGCTTACTGCTGCTTAAAAGTGCTTACTGCCACTTACCCCCACACTAATTTCTTTAAAAGAAAAGAAAAAGGGATTGATAGGAAAGTGGTGAAAAAAGGGGCACAAAGAGGGAAAGACAGTAGGGAAAATAGCTAGGCATGTGCAGGAAGGGTATAGGAAAGGTCCATAGCTGCCCATTTCTTTTACAGCAACAGCTGTGCATATACACTAAATTTGTAAGTACATTTGGACCCTCAAACCCCAGGGAGAGGGGTGAGGACAACATATATTAATTGTGATGCCAATTAGACCAGATTACATGTGTCCAGTGGACTTGTGTGCAAAATGGACAACTATGTATGGGGCAAGATTTTTTTGTGGGAACAGATTGCCTTTTTTTTTCAGGTGATAGTAGGATGTTGGGGAGGGATAGTATGTATATTTGGGGAGGTAGGTTGGGTAGGTTAACAGACAAGACAAATGAGATGCATACAGAGCCAGTATATGACACATGTGGGGGGTAAACACCTTCTACGGGAGGGGTGTTTGGAAGTTGCAAGTCCATGAGCCCCCAACTGGAAACAGTGGGACTGAGGTCCCCACCCATGGGCAGTCACCACTGCACCTTCACAGCCCCAAAGGTTGCTGTGCTGGGGGCTGTGTAGGAGGGGCAGACTCACCCTCTAATAGTGCCACTCAGCCCTCAAGCTGGCGTAGCCACTCTCGAGACTCCAGATCAAGCTCCCTATGTACCATGGCCCAGACCTGTTGATGGGTGACAGGTTTCCCTCTGTGCCCACTTCGAGGGGGGGTATGCCCCATCCCCTGCAGTGGTTCCACCCAAAGGTGACGCAGGGCCCATGGAGGAGGATGTCCCAGGCTGGGCCCCAGATGTGCTGGTGCCCAGTGCCATGTCCAGCTGAGATGGGACAGGTGGGTCTGCTGGGACCGGCCTTCCCATACGAGCTATGTTGTGACAGGTTTATGACAGATATGGGTTAGTAACAGTCAACAGCATTCAGGATTAGTTATAACAGCATGCATAGGTATTCCCATTAACCCAAAATACCAGATTTAACACAGTTGCAGAGCAAGCAGAACACATGCATATATGGAACAACAGTGGCCATTACAGGAACATGCAGGCTTCATTGATGGCAACAGGCCACCAATATTGGTGTATTTTAACATGGCACATGCATAGAAACAAATATGAATATTTATAAACCATTAGGACATATGTCCCAACAAAAGTTTGGAGTGTACACATACCAGTTGAGGAGTGTCATTGGGTAATTTTGCACATATGGTAGGGGTGAGAGAGAGAGAGAGTTCAATTAACAACTAATATATTCTTGTAGTTTTCACAACATTCTTAGTCACTGCAGTGATCTTTCCCTTACATGTATTATTACACTACCCAATGGTCTTATATTGGACACTGGTATGTTTATAGATTATTATATACGTGACCTGTGTCTTACATACAGGTGTGACAAGATGCAGGTGTTAATACAACACATGTTGAGAATTGCTGTCATACACTTTGGGTGAGTTGCTAGAATGACAGGTTTGTTTTCATATACATTCCATGACTATGTAGATATTTGACTATCAGTTATGTGTCATTAACAGCTGCCTACATTTCTTGGATCATCGCAGTGATTTTTCATGGGAACAGGTTACCAGGCTGGTGATATTGGCCATTTATCTGGACATGCTGGACAGATTGGAACAGTTGTGGGGTATGAATGTGCATACAACTTTCAATTTGAACATTCTAGCAAATTCTGTACAGTTGTTGGGTGTGATTATGCATACAGCTTTCTATCTGAACATTGTAACAAAATCTGTACAGTTGTGGGGTATGCTTATGCATACAGCTTAGTAGCACTCCCAGGATTCAAAACCCTGCTGTGTGTGACACTAAGTTATAGCTAACATCACAGTGCACTGTGCTGTCAGGGAAATGATGTCAAGCTTTCAACTGTTTTCTAAGTCTCTCTCACTTGTACAATATGACTGACCTCTTGGCACTTCCAACATTGCTATGCAGGACTTCATACACATTTTATCTGCGTACCACACTGTGGGTGACACTGCTTAAGATACAACAGTACTATTTATAGTATGCATCAGTTCCCCAACATATGAAAGAAGTGTAAACAGAAGCACTCCAGGGGTTATACCTTTATTCACAGACTATTACACATTTTTTTCTACTGTTACAACATTTCTAAGGCTCTTATATTTATTTGTTATTACAGTACATGTAGACTAATTACTAACCTGCCTCGCAATGCAGACTTTTCAACCTAGCATCATGGGCTTGCTGGTTTGCAGCCTGCTCATCTGCAGTTGCCAGAGAAATACAGTGATATTTAGCCATACCTATGCATAGTATACACAAGCTAGGCAATTATTTACTACTTAGTAGAATGGGTACTTAGTACTGGGGTGTTGGGCATCTGCCAAGACTCCTGGATCCACTGTTCCAGTACATCCCCCCTCCACCGCTTCAGGACAGCATGGTGGTGCCTGACCTGCTCACCAGTCCAGGGGATACCTGTGGCACTGGTGAGGTCATGGGAGAGACTGTCCCAGGCCTCCATTTTATACTGTGAGCCCTGGTACTAGCCCTGCAGTAGTCTCTGTTCATGGTGTTTTCCAGGAGCTATACCATGATTTTTTACTCCTGGATGCCCCGGCGCTGTGCTCTAAATCGAGTGCCTTCACCCACACCAGCCATTCTGCCTGCAGTAGGAAGCTACAACCAGTTATGATAAGTATTACCACCTGTGGGGTTTAAATACAGCCAATTTCCCACCCTTTCTCAGGATTGGCCAGTTTTGAAAAAGCTAAGCTATGGGCACACCTGCTTACATAAGGTTGGCACTGCTTAAAGAGGTATATCACTAGGCAGACTGAATTGGCTCCCCTACACATTGCTTGCACTTACTAACTTGAGCTGTGCTGCGGTTAGCATTGCTTAATAGTTAATTAGCACTATATTTGCCATTTGGCAATGATTTATTCTTCATTACAGGTTATATATGTGTCTGGTATCCGTGATTCATGTGAACATACACTGTATGGGGACTTCTACACTTTATTACAGTAACACCTCAAATATATGCTTACTGCAGTACTCCAGTTCACATATTTATGTTATGTAGCAGGTTATACCAATGCACACTGTACACAGATTCAGTTCACATGTTTGGTTTGATTTTCCTGTGATGAACATTAGTTTGCTGATACCTCATTTATATCTATTCCTATGATGGCTTAATGGTTAACTACTGTGACTATAGTGTACTGGGTCCTGAGTTTGAGCCTTGCAGAGGCAGTTTATTTTGTTGCTAGGCATTACATGGGCTATGGGATACAGAGACATTAAGGCACTTTAGAACAGTTGTAAGCGGGTTTGCGTGGGTATGTGCGACGGTAAGCAATGCTAACTTCTGGTTACAGTTTTTTACACTCAGTTAGCTTCTACTTTGCTTAATCTGTGCAGGAAATGCTTACCCCTGAGTAAACGCACTTAAACACACCTACTACTGCTTATTTGTGCTTAAACCTGCTTACTAGTGCCTTATTTATTATGAGACTGACACTTCACATGTGCATTTAATGCAGTACTCCAATTCACATTTAAATGTTATTATGTAGGTTATATGCCAAAAAGATGTAAAAATATGTTCATATACAGATTTCACATGAAAAATGATATGTGCTGCAGTGGCACTCAAATGGGGAATGCCTGTTCATTAGGCGAATGCTCTAACCACTACACTATTGCTGTACTGCTTCATTTGCATATATATTCCTTGTTATCATCTTCAGCCTTTTCCTCTGCTTTAACCATAGATAAGCGATGGGCAAACCCACGCACCTACGGTTAGCCATACTCGGGGTTTAAAAAAAAAAAAGAGTTTCTTCGTTTTAGTTAAATGTACTGTTGCTGTTGAACACATGGGGACTGTTGGTGGGGATATGCGGACACCTATGAGCGGTCTCACTCATTTATTTACACTTTCTTCTGTTCTACTTTTTAGGGGTGTGTTTATTCTGAGAGCTTTGCTCTCAGACACGCCCCCTGCACTCATCCATGGTCTGTGTTGGACTTGGAACTCAGGCAGCACGCCTTCATTAATATGCATGGCGCGCTGCCATCCTCCTCTTAAACTGCTGCTTCCATGCAGGACTAGATTAGTCCTGCATGGAGGATTAGTAAATCCAGGGGATAGTCAATACTACTAAAAATATGGAAGTAAAATGGATTTGGCATTTAGGAGCACATAGAGGTTTGGGTTTGAATGATAGTGTTCCATTGAAGCCAGTGCTAAAATCTAGAAGGTTAAAATAAAATAAAATAAAATAAAAAATAATACCATTTTAACAAGAGAAGACCACATAAACACATGCAGGGCTTTGGGTCAATATGATAGCATTTCTTGAACTGTTTTTAGCATAGATATCATTAAAGACAAGCATTTGTTGAGATGTATGTATTAAAGTGTATGTATTTACTAGGTGGACAACATGTGCATTTATTAGGCAGAATATATGTATTTATTAAGTTGTTGAGTGTGTACTGCTTATACTTTTATATATATATTCTATATATATTTTTATGCTTATATCTATGCACATAAGTAGTTACTAAATGGGGAATATGAGTATATGTATTTATTCATTGACTTTGTATGTATTTTATTTATATTTATCCACATGTCCTTGTCTTTACATTTTGTGCATGTGTTTTTTAAACAGAGTTTTTCTGACTTCAGCAATTAACTAAGGGCAAAATGTAACCATAGTAATTAATTGATTGCTGAGTGCTGAATTAACTTTGAGTGGTAGGATTGGTTGTTCTAGTAATGAATTAAAGTATTTAAGTGCTGTTGCTGTTTGAATGAACTGTCTGATGAAGCAATGGTTACCATTGCGAAAGCGCTCACCACTTTGTATTAAAAAAGATTTTACTTTGTCGTGGTTCAGCTTCTTTATTCCAGCTAGAATGAGAAAAAGCACATTATTTTTTCTTGTATCGTACTCTTTTGAGCATACTTTTCTTCTTTTTTTCATTGCAGTGCCTACATTTGTTAATACTGAACAAGGAAAAGGAGAAAAGAAGGGAAAAAACAGGGTCACCTGTCTACTTTAGTATCCCCATTGCACTAAACTATAACCAAGAAAACATTATAGCATGCAGATATCATGTACTATACAGCTATTACTGTTAAGTACAGAAGTTTGTTTTACTTAGTTAACTATTTTCTTCCTCTTCCCCTCTCCTAAATGTTCCTCTAAACATTGATATGAAGTAGAGCATATGTTTTAGAATCCCCTACAAGTTTAACAAAGTCAAAAATCCAGTATTGCTAGGTTTTCTTGTTCTTTCATGTTTCACAAATATAATCAATGCTTTATAATCCCACATTTATTTGTCAATTTCTGAGTTGCTGGTTTTATCCCTATTTATCTCTATCTCCCAAATCCAGTTTTTGCTTCCTTTCCAACTTAGTCTTGGTTCTTTTAATCATCTCTTGATTTTTTTTGTCTGTCAAGCATTTTCTTTTGAAACACTGGAAAAGGTTTCACTGGCAGAGTCTCTCTGTGGTCTTTATTACCAGAAGAACAAGAAGCAGAATCTCCTTCTGTTTCACAGCTCACTTTTTTCTTGGACAAACTTTTGTATTTCCTCCTTAGCATGTTCTGCATCAAAAATGATTTTGTCCCTCCAAGAAAGAATATTCTGAAGATAGCTGGATACAGCAATCTGAATTTTATGTCTCCTTCTCGACATTCCCTGATTAGTGGAATAAATGTACTCCTCTTCTTCCTAGGATACGGTGAATAATCATTTTCCACAAACACTCTACTCTGTCCCACTTTTAGTACTTTGTCCTTCTGCCATAGTTTTTGTCAAAATTGACTTTTTCTGCTGGTGGGACTGCATCTTTACTATTAAAGGTCGAAGTTGCTTTCTCATGGCTAGGTTTGGAGCATACATACCATGTGCCCTTTCAATTGACAATGCCTGCTGTAGAATAGTAGTCCAGTTGCTTATTTGTGCTTTCATAAAATTAATACAGTCTGTTCCTTCCAGCTTCTATGGTACAGCAGAAAATCTCAGGTTTTCCCTGCGTGCTCTGTCTTCTAATTCTATTATTTTTTGAAATGTCTCTTCTTGAGCAGTTTCTTTTTCAGCCAACCTTTTCTTAATTTCAGCCTCCAATTTTTCCAGTTTTATGACCTCATCTGAATATCTGTTTAAAGCTATTTACATTTTATCCAGACTTTTGTTATCTGAGTTGCTATACTCCATCAGTGTTTTGTTTATTTTAATCAGTTCTGAGTACATTTGACTTATTTTTTCCTCTAGGTGACTGGAAGTCATGTCTTGCAACAAAGCTGTTGCTTGCATTGTTGAACAGCTACAGAATTCCTCCTGACCTTTGTGGCTGATTTTCTTTCAGGTTCTCTGAATTTCTTTTTTGCTTGCATCCAGGCAGTGCACTTATTAGGCAGTTACTGAAATTTTCCCCCCAAAAATTAGTTCACTGCCTCTCTTTTCAGAGTTTCTGTTTTCACAGTGGGAGAACTGAAATTAAGGTGTTAAACAATGTGCAGTCATCTACTCCTCCTCAAATGTCCTTACACAGAGTTAGTTTACTGGGTCTGGCTCATGATTTAACTCAGGCTAGTAATCCTTCTTATAAGTTGTTTCTGTTAAAAGAAAGAGGGAAACCTGCTTTCCTGAAGAATTCAAGATTCTGAATTTGGACAGGAGGATGAAGGGACAGATACAAGGGGTCCACCTCAGATTTCTGATTCAGACTAAGAGGAGAGCTCATTTTCTGACTGTCACTGTGGGGAGGTCTCTTTCTCTGAGACTATTTCTAAAATGTGCCAGTGTTTTAAATGAGTGAACACTGAGGTTTCTCAATCCCTCAGAAAATACTAAAAGCTGTTACAGAAGGAATTTCCAGAACCTGCACCCATTCCTCCAGTTCTGTTTGCTGTGGAGGACACATGTGTTACTGCTTGTAGTTTTCCTGACAGTCAGCCAGCTGCCCCTAAAAAAAACAGATAGGTTGTTCCTCAATCTTTTACGTTGTTATACACTCTTCTAAAATCTGAAACAAACAGATGTAGCTTTAATTAATATTTCTGCTGCTAAACACCTACTTAATTCCAGTACTACACTTTCTGATAAAAATGGGAAGATTATTGATAAGTATGGGAAAAAAGTGTATGCTTTTGCCATTTTGATTTTCAGAATTTTGAATTTTCAAGCCTATATGTTAGGTGTGTTCAGACTAATTATGAAAATATGAGGAATATTTCATTTGCATTTTTTTCTTGTGAGGAAAAATCTGTTTTAAGTAATTTAATTTCTTCTATGATTCAAGTCATCACTTACAGTTTACAGTGTCTGTATGACTCTGTTGATCCTTCTTCAAGGGTTATGACCACTGATTCTGTTTTGAGGAGTTTGCATGTTGCATTCCCAGAACCTCCCAAATAATATTAAATGAGAGTTTTAAATTCTTCTTTGAATAGAGATTTAGTTTTTGGCCCCTCTGCTACAGAAGTTATCAAAAAGGTATAATGAAAGAAATAAGTTGATACAGGGAATCTCTATGATTGCTCAACCCTCCTTTTCCAGGTTTTGCAATGGATTTTCTAACTTCCCATCCAGCTTTGGTAAAAAAACAAAAAACAAAAAAAAAACAACAAATAAACAGTCTCAACAAAATACAGACAAAAAGGCATTTACAAAGAAATGGAAAGGGGTTCCAAGAAGAAAGAAGTCTGAAAACTCCCAAAACCAAGGATAGTCCTTTAAGTCAGAATGACCACTTAAGATACTTTGTTCCCTCCTACCTTCCTGGCATCCTCTTTTTTCTTCTAGAAAGTCTGAATCTCCACTTTTTTCTTGGGCAACAGATCGTTTCAAAAAATGGGTTCTGAAGATAATTCAAGGTTACAGATGGAAGTGGGATGAAATTCCTCCTTTCTAGGTAGTTCCTCATCCACCAGACCAGACTCTTTTGTTTACACCCTTCCTTCATCACATGATATTCCAGGGAGTGATATCCAGTTCCCTTTTCCCTGGTGGGAGAGGGGATTTATTGAAAGGATGTTTTTAGTACCAAAGAAAGAAAATATTTGGCAATCAGTTCTGTCTCTTTCTTTCCTAAATTTGCCTAAATTCAAAATGAAGTCACTTTACAATATGTTTCCTCTTCTTCATTCAAGTTTCCTTTTAACATTAGATTTAAAAGATGCTTATCATCACATTCATATTCATCCAGACTTCAGGCATTTCTTGAGGTTTTGTGTGCATGATGATCACATTATCAGTTCTCTGCCTTATCCTTTGAACTGTCCACTGCATTAGGAGAGTTCACAAAATGTATAGTTTCAGTTATAGCTCATTGCAGGCAACCAGGTATCCACATTTTCCATATTTAGACAACTTGCTTATCTTTGCAGAGTCTTTTTCAAAGTGTCAGGAATATGAACCCTGAGTGACAGGTCTCTTACACAAGCTGGGATTCTAATAGAACAGTCAAACGTTTTTTTTTTTGGGATGTCACCTAGACACCATAGCTCAAAGAGCTTTTCTTCCACAGGGGAAAAAATAGATCTATGTCTATTTTTAGGGTTTTCCACTCAAACTCCAGTCATTGCAAAGGTATACCTCAGGGTTTTGAGTTCCGTGGCTTCTATGATTGTCATGACACCCCTGGAAAGACTTCACATGAGAAAGTTACAGCATCAACCTCCCCCCCCTTGTCTTTTCAGATACCAGTGCTGGGGATTGTCAGAAGTGCCATCACTTGATGGAGACAACATATATCCCTAAATCCAGGCCTCCCCTTCTCCCTCCCTGTTCTAAAGCAGTCAGTTGCCACAGACACCTCAGACTTTGCTTGGGGAATAGTTTCAGGAGGGATAAAAGTGCAAGATATTTGTGACACCAGATACAAACACATAAATATAAAAGAGATACTTGTCTTGATCAAGCCACTCAACTCTCTGAATCATCTCTGGTCCCTGAGACCTCTTCAAGTTGTTACCAGCAATACTGCAGACATGTGGTCCATGAAAAAGCAATGGGGAGCCAGTTCCTGCCCCCTCTTCAGACTAGTCATATTAGCTTGGTATATAGCTTCACAGCATGATTTCAGTGTACAGGCATCCTACATTCTGTCAGAGCAAAACTATGTGTCAAGCAAGCCAAGCATGACAAGGACAAACCCTCACAAATGAAAACTAGATCAGGGTTTTTTTCAAGATTTGATCCATCTCTGGAGAGTTCCTCAGTAGGCCTATTTGCTTCCTCTCTGAACAGTCAGTAGCATGATTCTACTACAGGACTCTATGCAAGAAGGCCTGGAAGACATAACACCTTTTATTTTACTTAAACAGAAATGTTCTGGAATGGTTTTCCACACTTTCTAGTACTATCCAGGGTACTTCACAAGATTCAGATGGAATCCCCCAAGATCATTGCAGTGTCTCTCTTCTGGCCCAGGCAACCATGGTTATCCCTTCTTTTGAAAATGGCCAGATACAATTACCAGAAGCTTCTTCACAGACTGAATCTACTCACACAAGAACAGGGGATGGTTGATACAACCTGACACCAATTGAGTACAATTGACTGCCTGGATGATAGGGTCTATATTAAAAACCTGAACGCATACCTTATCGAATCTCTAAATGTCTACCCGTCCTTATTGAAATGTGAAAACATTGAATGTCCAGAAGAGCAAAACTGGAAACGTCGAATCGTCATGGTTGGCCTTCTGTGGTATAGCTCCGTAAGGTAAGTATATAATAGTTACGGACCTTAGGGTTAGGGTGCAGGTTAAGGTAAGTGCATAGATGGTAATGTATGTTAGATTTAGTGTAGGGATTTGTTAAGTGTATGTGTGTGGATTATTTAGTTTGTTTGAGTTTAGCTTTTTAAGGTAAGTGTGCGATAGTTACGGACCTTAGGGTTAGAGTGCGGGTTGGTTAAGTTAAGTGCATACATGGTGGTATATGTAAGATTTAGTGTAAGGTTAGAAGTAGGTTTAGTTTAGGGTTAGAAGTAGGGTTTTGGTTAGTGTATGTATGTGGTTTATTTAGTTTGTGTAGGTAGTATGTAGCGGGCAGTGGGGTGGGACATGTATGATAGTTCGACGTTTTGAATTTTGCGGTTTAGGGCATTCGGTGTTTATGCAGTTCGATGAGGACGGGTCAACGTTTAGGGATTCAATAAGGTAAGCATTCAAGTTTATAGTATAGACCCTGCTGATAGGCTGTTGATTCCCTTTAGGCACTTCTTTACTGAATACTTGCAGCAGGTACTAATGGAGGCAAGAAAGCCTGCTACTAGAAAATCATATATTAGAAAATGGAAAAGGTTTTCTAGTTGGTGCCAGAAACATAATCAGCACACATTCAGGACTAGCTGTTCTGTGGTTTTACAATATTTATGTGAGTTACTATCGTATGCACTTTTTACTCCTCTATCAAGGTTCATTGATTAGCTATTTCAGCATATGTGTCCATGGAGCCTCTTCTTTCAATGCATTTTCATGTCAAAATGTCTTTAAAGGGGGTTTTGCATAAGATGCCTCTGAAAAACCTGGTGGCACCTCCTTGGGATCTTACCTTTGTGTTAGAGAAACAAACAGCAGAACTAAACCTTCTTTTATGCTTAAAGTGTTATCTGCATATACATTAAGCCAAACTATCCATCTTCCTGTTTTCTTTCCTGAACCGAAAAATGAGGGGGAAAGGATACTCCCTACCTTAGATGTCTAAAGACAACTATCTTGAAAGAACTAAATCTTTCAGATCTTTGGATCAATTGTTTATTTCTTGTGAAGGTAAAAAGAATGAAAGAGTCTATAGTACATGTTCGACAGCTTAGGTTGTTGAATGTCTAAATATCGACACCTAAGCGTTGAAACCTTAAAATCGCGAACGGTCATTCTTTCCTCGGGAAAGAATTCGCTAGGCCATCGTGAAATAAAATAAATTTCTGAACCCAAACATAGTGGTGGGGGGGGTTCACCCCCCTTAACTAAATATACCAATTCCAAGATTGCTCTACATTGGGGAAAGGGCAAATCCCTGATAACAGCCAAGCAAATTACTTCCCAAGGAATGAATTTGCATATGTGGCCATTTGCGATTTTAAAGTTTCAATGCTTAGGTGTCGATAATTAGGCATTTGGCAACCTAAGCTGTTGAACATCTAACAGGAACCCGAATGAACAGCCTGTGTCAAAACAGACAATTTCCAAATGGTTGTCTAAGCGTATTACCTTTTGTTACACTCACCACAACAAAACTATTCCAGGAAGGGTCAAGGCCTACTTTACCAGAGTCTTGACTTCATCTATGATTTTTTGGAAAGTGTTGAATTCTAGAAGTATTCTAGAAGCAGCAACTTGATCCTCTGTACATACCTTTTCAAAGCACTATAAGATTGATTCCTTTTGTATGTTTAGGTCGGAGTTTGCTAGATCCTATATCTAGAGGCTCCTGGACTCTTCTCCTTCCACCTCCCAAAAGTAATAAGCTAGGGTAGTCTACCCATATAGATAAGACTACCACACCAGTGATCAATATGATGATCATAGCAAAGCTGTGTAAGTAAACTTCCCATAACAGTAGATGTTCAAATAATCACTGCTGCAGTAGCTGTTCACTCCCTCCATCCCACTTTTTTTTTTTTTTTGCAGATTTGTTTATGCCAGCATGTGGTTATTCATTTTTTATTCTTCCTAGCATTGTCATTTCTGGGCTTAGCCTTTCTCTGTCTCTGTAGGCAGAAAAACTCTGAAGGTCTTGGTGCTCAAACTTGTCTTTCATTCAGCTCAGCTTGTGCTGCCTGACAATCAGTTTTTGTAAAACCAAACTGGCTTGGGTCATGAATTTGTAGATTACCTATGTCCTTATTTATTATTTCCATAATGATCCTCTCCATAGTATTGCAGATTAGGCTGGTCAGACTTATGGTTCTATAATTACCCAGGTCTGTTGACACAACACCTTTGTGCAGGGAGATAACTGTTGCTGTTCTTCATTCATCTAGCACAAAGCCTATTTGGATGCTGATATTTGACAGATAAACTATACAGGATAGTATAAAGTAAGATCAGAGATGAGCTGTTTGTATTGATATCAGGAAGCAGTACAGCTGATCACATGTTGACAAAGATAGTGAAGAAGAAACTGGAGATGAGCAAAGAGTCCAACTGGGCATTCGTAGATATGGAGAAGGAATATTATAATGTTACAACAAAGATGTTGTGGGACACCCTGTGATGGTTTTAATCCCTAAAAACACTGGTATAATTAGTGCAGGCTACATTCAGGGACCCAATGACAAAAGGACAAACCAGTTTTTGGACTTACAGTGGAGCTCCCAGATGGGGTGAGTGCGCATCAGGGCTTAGCCCTGAATTTGCTTATGTTTTTACTAGAAGTGGACTACTTCAGCAAATAGACCATAGAGGACAAATCAAGAAATGCTGTTTTGTGCAGATGATATGACACTACAAACAGACTCTGAACAAGAAAATCAGCAAATTGTATGGGGCTGTAATCCAAAACTGAAGGCATACAGGATAAAACTGAGTACAGACAAGACTGTGGTCATGGCAGCAAATAGAGGAGCTACAAGGATGTTTATAATTGAGACAGAAGGAAAAACAGTGCAGCAAGTTAATATCAAGTATTTGGGCAGCATGGTTGAGAAGAGAAGTCTAAATGAAGAGGTCAGAGCTGGAATAAGAGGCACTGCAGCCAACTGGCACACAGTTTTAGTGGTAGAGCATGACAGAGAAATTGTGAAGAAACTAAGTAAAGAGCACAAAACAGTGATCTGACCAGTGCTTCTGTATATCACAAAAGCCAGGACAGTGATGGCAGAGCAGATGAGGAAGCTTATGGTGATGGAGATAAAGTAACTGAGATGTGTAGCAGGATGCATACTGCGAGACAGATGAAGACAAGAACATTAGAACAGAAGCCAAAGCAGTCTTACTGAGATGGTCAAGGAAAACAAGACTGATCAAATATACAGGAAAACAGAAAACAATTTGGTAAAGTAGATTTTGGAGACACAGGAGGAAGGAAAGAGTAGATGAGGAATTGTATACAAAAGATGGATGAATTGCTTGAGAGAAGACCTGAGATAGGTGACGTGCTGTCAAAGAAGGTAGGAGAATGTCTGTAAATACAGAGATGCAACACCCTGACAATGTAAAAATGGGAAAAAGAGGGTTCATCATAGTGTTGATGATGATTTCTAGCAACACTTTAGTCCAGAAACTGCCAGCCTCTCTGGCATCTACCCTTAGATCATATTATACAATTCTTCTGTATGTCTTTCCTTAGCATACTCAATGTTTTGGCTCCCACCCATGCAAAATGGTGAAAACCAAACTACCACCATGGATAACACAAACACTTACCATAATGAATAAACATGATGCAGAATGGAAGAAATACAAAATGTCAGAGTGCCTTAATAATGAGATAATATACAACATTGTAACTTTGTCAGATGCCAAGTCATTCACTCAAAAACAGTACTTCCATGGTAGACAATCCTATTGAAGAAATAATTCCCCCAAAGCTGTGTGGTCACTGAATGGCCCACTAAAAGCAGCACAGCTCCACATCTATGCCCATTACCTGATGAAACCCCAGTAACTATTGCAATAAAAGTCTGTATTCACCTGTTTCAAATGTGCCAAAATCTTACAGAGTAGGCTACAACCAAATCCAAAACTCCAACCATCTGAAGTGCAACCAGAATTTTTTACCAGCTCTCACCCATATTTAGACCCAGTGCCACAATCTATATTCTTACACACCTAAAAAACTCAAAATAATCTCTATCTGATCAGCTCTAATAACTTATAGCTATCTGAAAATCACAGCTACATCTATTGACTACTTAGCATGAAATCTGCTAAATCTTTCTGAAAGAGGTAATTATATCCTCATGGCATGGAAATGTGACATCATTATTCCACTTCATAAAAGTGGCCATTCCAGTGAACTCAGCTAATACAGACCGATTTATCACTATTGTAAATGTTCAAGAAGGTGATTTACCAGCAACTATAACAAAATATCTTCAGTAACTGCCCCCTAAATCTACACAGCATGGTTTTAGACATTAAAAATCATGGAAATGAAAACACTGTCCTTACTTTCATCAACAACATTAAAGAAGACCTATACAGCAGTAAAAGCAATCAGAAGCATTTTCTGAATAGCAATAAAGCAGTCAAGCACATTTTTTGATGTCTAAAAAACATTTAGCATGGTGAATCGAGTCTATATTATAACATTGAAGTCTTACAGCATCGAATGTTATAATATCGAACCCAGTAGAGTGAACGCTGGAAATAGCGAAGAGCCATTTCTGCAGCTTCGCTATTTCCTCGACTGTGGAGCGAAAGTTACGGACCGGGTTAAGGTAAGTGTGCGAACGATGGTGAGTGTGCAATTGGGCGTGGGTTAGGTGAGTTAGGGTTAGGGCGCAGGTCAGGTAAGTGTGCGATTATGTGGACGTGAGGGTTAGGGTGGGGTAGGTGAGTTAGGGTTAGGGAGCGTGTAAGGTGAGTGTGTGATAGTGAAGGACCTTAGGGTTAGGGTTGGGTTAAGGTAAGTGGATAGCTAGTGGTGTATGTATGGTTTAGTGTAGGGTTTTGTGAAGTGCATGTGGATTATTTATTTTGGTGTGCTTGTGTTGTGTGTATGTTTGTCGGAACAGCAAATTTTTTCCCTGGGAAAAAATTCGCTATTCTGAATGTTCGGTTTTCTGATGTTTCACTCTACTGGGTTCGATATTATAACATTCGGAGTTGTAAGACGTTGATGTTATAATATAGACCTGGTGAATCATGCTTTTATTATGACTCATTGAGCTACATCTGGGTGAAGCTACAGCTGGAAGAACACAACTGATTCCAGTTTGTGTCCGGATGTAAAACACAATAAAATTATTTTTGCAGTTGGCAAAACTCAAACCACCCCCATATGGGATATATCACCTCCCACAATCCTCCTTACTTATATGTAATAATGCTTTCATTGTACAGCCATGGAGAAAAGTGAAAAATGTCAGAAGTGGAAACTGTGAATCTTTGCCAACATACTAACTGAAACAGTGCTAGCAATGGCATTCTACAACAACCACAGCTGAGGAGGTCCAATTCATCCATTTGTGATTTACAGGTTCCAGCCTTTGTTGCTTTACCCTTGAGCATGTATGTGATACTACCCCAAATAAGTGTCTCATCCAATTTTACCTGCCCCCGTCCATCATAGCCTTGATCACCAGCTATCTGGTGATCACCAGCTATCTGGCATGCAGAGACAAGCTGTGAGATGGGATAACAATATGCCAGAACTCCAGGCATTCCATTCAGGTTTCTCTATAGAGTCAGTTCTTAGCCCATTGATATTCACAATCTTTACAACAAATAGTATTGCATAAGCATGTGAGCCCTGTAGAAACAATGCAATATGCCAAGGACGCCACTATAGATATAAAATATATAATATATATATATATATATATATATATATATATATATATATATATATATATATATATATATATATATATATATATATATATATATATATATATATATATATATATATATATATATATATATATAGGTTTACTATCATATTTTCGAATGGAACCCCATCGACTGCACTTTTGTTGAACACGGAAAATCGAAAATGGTAATGTCGAACTCGAAAGCCAACCTAGTAACGGGTTTTAACATGGGTCGAGATAGGTGTTCACTGATATTGCCAAACTACAAACCTCTCCCCTATCTCGACCCATGTTAAAACCCATTCCTAGGTTGGCTTTTGGAGTTCGACATCACTGATTTTGATTGTATGTGTTCGACAAAAGTCCAGTCGATGGAGTTCCATTCGAAAATATGATGGTAAACACATACACATATATATATATATATATATATATATATATATATATATATATATATAGGATTACTATCAGATGTTTGACACTTACCTTATCATTGGTCATATGGTCGAGGGTATGGGTGCAAAAGTTTAAAATCTCCAGTGGATATCCTGTTTCTTCCAAAAAGTTGGCACATAGCTTGCATTCGTGGTTTTGAGGATCACTGTTTACAATTGGATCTCACTACCCTTTTCCTCACTGTAGTGCAATCTCGGAGTTAGAATATATAATTATCAGGGGGAGTGGGGTATGCAGCCCCCACATGTGGGAGTGCAGGGAGGCATGCCCCCCCCTGCAAAATGTTTGTAAGATATCTCCGGATGTCCAGGTAAGTTGGGTAATATTGATAATATCAGATTCGACATACCAACATTATAGAGTTTATTGTTGTGAGGGAATGGTGTGCACATTTTCATCCTTTCTGTTTGACTAAGTCATTACTCACAAATCCAATTAGTAAACCTATATATATATATATATATATATATATATATATATATATATATATATATATATATATATATATATTGCATCACACTCAGCCTGCACCATTAAACTTCTGTGCACACTCCAAAAGCCAAACATCCCAAGCTTAAGCTAAAGACAATATTATCTTACCCTGGAAAAAATGAAAGAGGGTAGCCAATAGCTTAGCAATACTAAGCAATATGGAAAACACTTGAAAATGTATCCTCTTTTAAACTGCTCAGGATCATTCGTGACATCAACCTAAAGTTCTACTTTCAGATTAACAAGACTATTAATAAAATAAAGTGTAAGCTATGCTTCCCATAATGCACCCATCATTTCATCTCACCACAGGCCAAACTCGCCTCTGATGCAGACTTTTTATTACCCACCTGTTTCTATTGCTCCTCTGTTTTCATTATTCTCTCTCTGAATCACTCGCACAAATTTGAACAAGATTATCATTGTGCCTCTCATTTCTTTTACATCAGATCACTTTCAAAGAGCACATCATTGTATCTGTCTCAAATCAAACAACTAAATAGAATTAGTTAGCAAATTAGTCCAGCCAATGCTCATGATTACCACTCAGTTCTGTAATACTGAAATGACTGCCCATAAATCTGCTGGTGCTCCCCCAGTACTTATCTCAGGTCCACCATCAAGCTGCACAATCCAACTTCCCCACACAGTATTATGGCAATTCACATTTCTGTACTATAATATCAAAACTGTGGAATGATCTCCCCACTGTCTTAAGAAGCGTAATGATTCAGTAGACCTTCTAGTCAATTCTAAAGCACTTACAGGTTTACATAAGAAGTTACTAACACAGGAGCGGCCCCCTTTCACACTATTATAAAAACATTTTTTAATTGTAATTTCTGTTTTAACAAGCTAGCAAATAATTCACTTCTTCCACATTTAAAAAGCTTTTAGTAATTATACAATATTATACTATGTTCTGTGGAAACCACTGTGTTCATCTATATATCTTTTGTGTATATAACTGTGTCTCAGTTATGCAAAAATATGTTTTATTTTTCAGTGTGTATAACAGTGTCTTGGTTATGTCAAAAATCAGTTTCTACATGTGCTAACAATTTCAACCATTTAATAAATGTTGTTCTTCTTTCGGCTTTTCCCGGTCAGGGGTTGCCACAGCAGAAGTCCGGTTCGCTAATGATTGGCAGTAGATTTTCATGGACGCCAAGGTGCCAGCTTGACGTCCAACCTTCAACGAAGGCAAGCCCATTTACACGTCTTTTGAACGCCACCCAACCGCGGGAAGGACATGCAGACTCCACACAGAAGGAACTCCTCGCACTCCAGCCGAGAATCGAACTAAATAGTAAATAATAAGTAAATCTGCTTCTACATGTCCTAACATATTAAACAAAGTAGAGCACAGTGTATAACTACAACATATGACAACTGTACTTCCTATGTATATAACAGCGGGAGTTTTAATGTACCTTGTACCCCAGGTTATTTTCAGTTTATGCCCCACCCTACTCTGCAATAATAAAAGGATTTAAATATTGGTGAGATGCAAGCATATGTCCATGACAGGGGGAGGGTGTATTGTCAATATGTGTAAAGATGTGCACATTAATAGTATATCTAAATGTTTAAATACAGGGACCTTTACCTATATAAAGAAACAGGCTAAATTATTGTTACTTTTTATCACAGTCGACATCAGTAAAAATAAAGTAGTTATCTCAGGAAAACAACAATCTCAATGCAAAATAATACTTTAAAGTATTATCCCATGGGTGTAGAGGAAGTGTTCTCATCAGCTATAGCAGTAGTCAGGATGTGAGAAATGAACCTTGGTGCTAGGGTCCAGCTGGTGGAAGAATGCTGAGCAGCTTGTGGCTGGTTCTGGTAGATGGAGGAAGTCTGGCTGTGTAGTGTCTGACAGCTCCAGTGCTGATAAAGGAGAGTTACAGCAAACAGTCACAATGTTGCAGGACTAGAAGATGACAGCAGACAATCTAAGCAGGGCATATGTATGGAAGTATCCTTGTAGTGCCAAACTGACTCCATTCTGCTGATCATTTCTATTATAATATGCCACTGGCACGAATCCATCACATGGAAGCAGCAAAGACCACCAAAAAAGCAGAAACACAAATTGAGAAAGTTATACAAAAATCAGCAAAGAAAGGCAACAAGGTAGAGAAAGCCTGGCAGGTGGGCAGAGCTAATCATGAAAAGCAGCTGCTACATAATATTGTTCAGAATTCACAACAGAATAGAAGGGAGATTCAGGGGGCACTGTTGCAAGATTTGCTAAGTGATTGCATAAAGTGATGCTCAGTGAGGCTTACAGATAAAACTAGTGGCGTATTATAATAATGATGATTCAGGTAGCTTTCTGGGGCCAATGACGTCAGGGGGACCACAGCAGCTGTGAATACCATGTTACAAAACAATTCAGTGACAAGGCTTCTAGTCATTTAAAATGTTTATTACATTCAACATTAACTCATTTTAGTTAGATTATATGCTGAACATGACAGTTACTAACTTCATAAACTTTTTTTATTAAGTGTTTAAATGCCAGCTGATTTGTTTAGACTTAGGTGGCTGGAGATTTTCTCCTCGGGTCTCCACTGAAAATGTTTTTTTTTTTGTAACTCAGCTGGACCAGCCCAGTCAACAAATGTGAAATAAATAAATAAATAAATAACAAATATGTTTCTGCACATGCAGCATTGGCATGCGACCCTGCAACCTAATTATACACTTTGTGGTATGCTTCCTAGTGCTACTACTAATGTTCATAGGTTAAAAAAAAAAAAAACTTGCCATCTGTAAAAACAAGAAAGTCAGATGCTTGGGCCAGAAAGACTGGGTCAAAGGGGAAAGGTACATATGTACTACAGGTGCACATAATGTTACAGTTAATCAGTTTCACACACTTTAGGATTGCATTTGAGTCAGAGACACTGGGAGTAGAACAGGAAAGCTGCTATGTGTGTTGGGAGCTCCGAGTGGTGTGGCATGATATTAAAAAGGTCACATCAGTTGGGAAACAGACAAATAGGTAAAATGGCATCAAACTAAGTAACACCATTGTGCTATCCCTAAGGTAACTAATAAAAATGTTGAGTAAGTTAATATTTAATCACGTCTGTCCAGCACATTATTAAACTTCTTTTTCCTAGTTTTATTTTTGTCCAGTGTATTACAAAAGTCTACTAATGTGTTTTGGATGAAAGCACTTAATGACTGTGTTTGCATTCTCCACATTCCCCGTATCATGGTATTTTGTATTTCTTTCTCAGACATACAGACATAGTATTATTAGACAGATGCACAAATTATTGATATGTTGGAAGGAATGCCCCTTGTAAAAGTGAAGGGTTGGCCTCCATGGCAAGCCCATTGCATGACATCTCTCACTGCCTGGCCAACTGCATGCAGGGGGTTAAGGTCAGTAAGTAAAATGCCGAAGCACCACCGATAACTGACTGAATGATGGCCCGTCTCAGATGACTGTCACTTCAGTAATGGTGCAAAGATAGGCAACATCACTTTGTCATTTTTAAAATGATTTCTCAGATTTATGTTTTTTCATCCAATCTGGACTAGCTGATACCCATTCTGAAAACAGGAAATGGAAACAGCAGAGGTAGGTGCAGTAGTATATAATTTTGGATTCTGTAATACCTTTAGAGATAAAACAGAATTAGTAAATAAGTGAATGTTAGCAGTTAATACAGTTGATTGGCTCAGGTCCAGAGACAGGGGTTTGCTTGTAATTGGATATTTTTTTTAAATTCAGGGACATTTGAGAGAAAGCTAAGAAGCAAAAGCTAGTAGTATGTGGGACTCTAGAGCAATGATGGTGGGAGAGTGGATGTCATAAGAGGAGCTTGAAAGGGTGTGTACCCACTTACATTTAATTAGAGATGCCTTGATTTTCCAGCAGGGCAGAGAGATGAATAGAGCTACTAACATTGTGGAGAAGTATCCAAAATCTATGAGTTGGAATTTAAAAGAAGTTTCCTTAACAGTGAAGTTATTATTTGTAAGAGAGATTTATATAATTTTCCCAAAGCATTTTATGTAAGAGGTAAAGAAAAAAGATTGATATGCAACAGACAACAGTAAGCAAAGCCATATCCCAAGAAAGTGAGATATGATACTAATAGGAACAGAGGGAATATTATCTAACAGAGATCTGATTGAGTTTGTAATAAGCATCACCTAATTTAGCGTTAATCTCACTGAAAATACTCTTTCAAAGTTTAGACAAAAGCCCGAACAATGTGAAAAAAATGTCACAGCAAATATGATTTGAGATTGTATAGTGTGGATGCTGCTTCTATGTAAGGCAAGTTCATTGGTATTATATCCTCTATATTATATCGGTATACAGTTTGGTGTGTTATTTTTTTCACATTAAAATGTGACTGAATGTTATTCCTCCTATAGCAAAACAAATATTATATTCAGTAAATATTACAATAAATTATTTAATTGCTTAATTGCCATCTAAGCATCAGCTAGTATACCCGATTTTATTCTTTTATTCAGTAGTAAAGCCCTGTGAAATGCAGCACCAGGATGGATCTGTCTAAGCCTTGGGGGAACACACTTTGCTTTATTTTTGAGATCAGTCTTTGTGTGAAAGTGCAGTTATGCAATCCTATGATTGTTATGTCTTGTTTGGGGACTGAGGTTAGTGCAATCATTATTTCCTTATCTTTACTCACAGTTAAATCTCAGAGGTATGCACAAAAAGTTGGTATTCCTTGTTTGGAATTTGAAAACTGTTATCGTTCTTTCTTTAACTTTCCTTACTATCAAACATCAGCAGCATATACACAAAGGTCACTCTAGTTTGTGTATGGGTTGGGATAGTGTAGTTATTATTTCTTTAACTATCCTTATAATCAAACCTCAGAGTTGTGAACAGAAGGTCACTATAGCTTGTCTAGGGGCAGTGTATGCTTTAGGAACAACAAGTTCGACTACATTACTGTGATATAAATCCAAAACTGGATGAAGAACGAGGTCCCAGGTCCCAAAATTAAGTAAATGTACAAAACAAAAGGAAGGTACCAAGCATGGCTCGGATGTAAGCTTTATTATACAGTGAATGCTTTCATGTCAAACACGGACGTTTCTTCAGACTTTAAAACAACTTCAATTTCATTCATTAAAATAACACATTACTAATTAAACTAATAAACACTTAGCCAATCAAATGCTAGAAATGATCAACCACTCTGAACCTTATAAAAATTTACCTAACAAATAACATTCACCACAGTTACCACAAAGGCATATGTATTGGTTTAACATATACTAAATGCTCTAAAAGATGTTTATAACTTAGTGACTATGTCATATCAAATAAACAAATGTATATAAAAATTACTATGTATCCTGAAGTAATATACATATTAATGATCAGAAATCACTATGAAATGAATAAAACAACCATAATCACGTCTGAAATATGAACACATAATGTAATAACAATGTAAACACCTATATACATTAAGTAACAATATTAACTCTGACATTAAATTAATGAATGATTTAATGTCTAAGAGGTTTGTTAATCAAAAAAGGTTTCAGTGAAACTTTATCATTTAATCCATATGCCTTATCTGCTTGTAACCTTATGATCCATTTCATTTCGGATCTTTCAGTGTTATTCTTAAAATTACCTAATCTATAACTTCTATGGGTAATTTCTAAAACAAGAAAAGAAAACTTTGAAAGGATGGTCAAAGAGCATATATCATCTTGTCTGCCTGCATCATGTGATCCTTTACAATTTGCTTATAGACCAAATCGCTCCACTGTGGAAGCTATATCCCTGGCACTACATCACACCTTGAACCATCCTGAAGACAAAAATTGCAACATACATATGCTGTTCATAACTTCAGCTCAGCCTTCAACACTGTAATACTGCAGCCACTGTTGTCTAAACTAATTCAACTAGGCATAGAAAATACAGTCTGCAATTGGATCTTCAAGTTTCTGACTGACAGGCAACAAGCCATTCCAGCTAGCAAGAACCAGTTATGATGCATCACCCTGGACACAGGGGTTCCACAAGGAGGAATCCACTTCTCTTCACAATACTGAGCCATGAGCTCTGCAAAACATCAGACAAATCACATCATCAAGTTTGCCGATGATACCGCCATGATTGGGCTCATACGTAATGATGATGAGGGGGCATGCAGAGTGGAAGTGAACCAACTCACCAGATGGTGCACCAACAACAATCTAGCACTAAATGTTGACAAAACAAAAGAAATCATTGTTGACTTCAGGAAAAAGCAAGGGTCCCACGCACCCATCACCATCAGTGGTATGGCAGTGGAAAGGGTAAAATGCACCAAATTCTTAGCGGTTCACATCTCAGATGATCTGAGCTAGGCAACAAACACTTCCAGCCTTGTAAAGAGAGCCCAACAATGTCTCCGCTTCCTCTGGAGACTACACAGAGCAAACCTCCCCTCCAACAGCCACATGACCTTCTACAGGGCCATGATCGAAAGAATACTGACAAACAACGTGACAGTCTGGTATGGGAACTGCTCATGTGCAGAATGCAAGGCATTAGACAAGGATGTAAAGCAGAACAGAAAAATCACAGGATCAAATCCCCAGTCCTTATAGGACTTTTACTCTTGCAGATGCTATGGCAAGGTCATGAAAATAATAAAGGACAAGTATCATCCTGCACATGGACTGTTCCACCTCCTGTCTTCAGAGAAAAGATACAGACGTATCAGGTGTTGAACATCAAGATTCAGGAATAGTTTCTTTCCACAAGTGATCAGACTGTTGAACATCCAACCTCTACAATGTCAACACTCACTCAGTTCATGTGAATATCATAAATGCAATATGATGTCTTTACTGTAGTAGAATTAATTTATTATATTTTTCTAAGTTATGCAATCTGAACTAAATTATTACTTGCACAAGTACAGGAACTGTGAATTATGCTATGTTGCTATTCTATTTGAAAAATGGTGGTGGGTAAGTTATCTATGTGTGTATTTATATCTGTACTGTCTAGTATTTCTTCCATTATATGCTTCCTTCACCCTCTTGTGGAAACTGTTTTCAATGCACATGAGCCTGAAGTAATGAAATTTAATCCAGTGATACATTGCATTTGTTGATCTGAATGGCAATAAAGTTCAATTTGACTTTGAATATGACTTTGATTTCTTGTGCAGTGTGGTTGGCTGTGTTTTTAAATTAGATGAACACCACTTGACTCTCTTATTGTCACATGTTCATTGTTAAGATGATATTGTAAACACTGAATTACAAATATACTGTTAAATATTTAAAATACACTAGCTAAGTCTGAGGTTGGTTCATTGAAGTTGGAAGCACTTGACTCTAGCTTCCGAACTTTAGAATGCATTTCTACATGTGTTTACATTTTTTCAAGAGCATGAACTATCATTTGAGCTTCCTTTCTTCTTAGATGAAGAAATAATCTGCTATGGAGACTCAGATTCTTCTGCTGTTCCCACTTGCTGCTCCACTAGACCAGGCCTTACAAAAGTTGTCAGTGTCACAATCAGTGGTGTTTTCAAATGCCCACTATCAAATAGGGTCTGCTTAACTAAAGAGTTCCCTACAAACATCAGCCTTTTTATTTATTCATTAATCAGGTAACCTCCCTGGACACAAGTGTCCTAAGCCCACTACACAGGAGTTTCCTTTTCAAAGGCTACCTAAGACTTGTTCAGAGCACACAGTTTGCAGGTGGAAGTTTGAAGAATCAAGCTCAGGACTACAGGATGAAGTTTATTAAGAGCTCATAGCTTTAACATTCCAAGTCTAACTGCCAGTTTTCAAGTTGGAATTCTGTTTTATTTGCAAACATCACTGAGGGTCATGGTATGCAACCACGTAACAGATGCCCCCTGTATCTTCCTTCTGTTACATTATGAATATTGCATCAAACTATGTCCCCATGTTTTATCATGACTACTTTTTCCTACTACAAGCTTTTTTAAATGTCCAGCCCTTTCTCTGTTCTTTGCTGTTTTTGTATCTGTAAATTGATTTAGCTTCCTTCTTGAATTATACTGCCAATATTTTCTCATGTTGAGTCTGTGGCATTCTATTGATCTTTATTACTTCATATGAAGGATTTCTTGCAGTGGTGATTTGTAATACAGAGGACTTTTTCTTAGCACAAAGCAGTGGAATTAACTTACTTTGGCAGTGGCAGTATGAGGATGCTTCCACATATATGCCCTACTGAGATTGTCTACAGTCATCTTCTAGCTTGGCAACATTGTGCCTGTCTACCATAACTTTCCTTTATTCCCAGTGGAGTTGCCAAACCATACGTAAGCTAACCCCTCATCTACCACAACTAGCCACAAGCTGTTCTGAATTCTTCATTCAGGTGGCTCTAGCAGCCAGGTTCATTGCCCAGATTTTATTTCATTATTTATTTCCTTTATATATTTGGTAACTACGGTATATCCGACTGGGCAGGTGCCCTTTTCAGAGGAGGCCCAGGGAGAAAATCTCCATATTGAAAAACTCTAAATACAGAAAAAAGAAATACAAAGTAAGATACTAGAGAATAATCTTAGCTACTGCTTTAGCTGATAGGAATATTATTATATAGAATCAAATGCCCCCCCCCCTTTTTTTTTACAGCTAGTCTAAACATCAGCAGAGGTCCCCAAACACATAATCACCCCATCCAGTGCTCATCTCTCCTGACGGGGGCCTCCAATAAAAAGACCATCAGCCAGAATGAGCCCTTCAATAAGGCAAAAACATATGTGAAAACCTAATTAAAACTGCTCCACTAACTGTTGGCAGTTTACCTATGTAACGTTTCTGCTGATTGCTGTAAAAGCAATTACAGAATCACACACTTGCAAGCAAGCTCACAGACCTAAGATAAAACATCCATTCCATCCCATTCCATTCCCAATGCCTTCTATAAATTAGTCTCTATTCCACTAGATGGGAGCAAATTCCCAGGTATCACACTCCTGCAACTGATATCAGTAGAATTTTCTAGCCATTCCTTCTGCCTACCTGCTATCTATCCCACCTGTTTAGCTCCCTTCTTGGAACATAAAAGGAAAATCTGTATTAGGTGACCTCTCTCATCAAGTAAACTGTGCTGCTAACCCCCTACCCCTCACTAGCACAACACACCACCAAAATTAATCAGTATTTCAGTCCTCAGACCCTTGGTCCAGATAAGGCAGACTTACTTACCGGGCTGAACACTGTTACTTCATTGATTGCTTTTTGGTGCCAATTCTGTATTCCTGGTGTAGCCCCTCTCTATTTGCCCTTGTGTCGCTCAGGCTCATTCTGCTCCCCTACCCCAATTCCCACCACCACTACTTCTAGATTTATCCATTCCCCAACTCAGTTGACCCTCTGTGCCACACCCACCAGGCAGTCATACCTATCCATCCATCACCCACTCTCCAAAGAGCATTCCAACCCCAAATAGCTAACACCTCCCACACACTCCCCCATTCTGCCCTGGCCCCTTCTTCTCCAACACTTTCATCAACCACCTCTCCTCCCATCAACACCATGCCCCATTCTAATAAAATAACTCTCCTCCTCTACCCATTACAAGTCTATCATATCTCCTTTACCCCACCATCACTGACTTACTACTCCTCTGTTACTAGCCTCCCTACTCACATGTCTCACCATTGCTACCATAAGCACCACTTACCATTTTCCAACCACCCACTATAACAACATAAAATCCCACACCCTATGCCACAGTATTATCAACCCCCCTAGTCTTACAGGCATACTCCCAACACCCAACTACCACTCTCCCATCCATCGTACCCCCCTAAGTATTTTCCCACTCCTTCCAAAAACAACCAAATTTCCTATACCACTCCCTAATAATACAGCATCTCAGAACTATAACATCCATTACTATCCGGCTATTACTAGTTGGTGATATTCACCCTAACCCAGGCCCTACCTTCCATCCAAACAAAACCCCAATGACTTACTAATTCTAAACTTAAATATACACAGCATAATGAACAAAATAGAAGAGCTTCATTCCACCATCTCTTTATATAACCCCAACATCATAGTCATTACTGAAACATGGCTTAAACCACATATCAGGGACAATTCCCCACCCGATTATAATATTCTCAGGTCTGACCGGGTACATAAAAGAGCCAGTCGAATAGCCCTACATCACAAAACTAACTTAAAAGTTCAATTCTTACATAAAGATACCTCAGACTTCAAAAACACTGAAACCTTACTCACAAAACTCTCCTTAAAAATCTTAACTTAATTGGCATCTGTATACCTCCAGGTGAGAACCTATCCATCCTAGAAACTATACTCCACTGGGCCTCCCAGTCCCTTCCCCAGGACACCATCATATTAGGCAATTTTAACATCAACTGAAGATCTATCCATTCTCCCACTCCCACCTGCCATATCAGTCTATATAACTTCACCCAACTCATTCAGTCCCCCACGCATATAGATAAGGTCACTAAAAGGCAATCCACATTTGACTGAATCCTCACCAACCAACCCAATACTGCCCACTAATGTGGCTCACTGGGAAGTGCTCTCAGTGACCAGAACTCCACCTTTATCTTTAGACAAAATCTGAAAACCAACAACTCCCCCTCCCTTCTATAAACCCGCTCCCACAAACACTTCCCCAAAGAGGACTTCCTGAGAACCTTAAAATATTGTGACTCATCTCCCATCAAAACCCTTCCACTAGACAGAGCAGTTGAATACTTCAACTCCACATTTCTAAACATCCTCAACCACCTAGCCCCATCAAAACAATTAGGGTAAGCAATAACCCCTCCTCCTGGCACCAAAAAAACAAAAGAACCTTACTCCAAAATAGGGACAAAGCCTGGAAAACCTGGTGATATCATAAAATACCTGCAACTATGCAAGCCTTTCTTGAACTTCAGAATAAGGCCAAAAAACAGGTAAAACTGGATAAGAAAAATTACTACATCTCCTTACAAAACAAACATAATATCAACCCTCAGAAATTCTGGGCAACAGTAAATAGTATCCTTCAGCCCTACAAATCTACCACACTACCTCCAATACAACTGGCACATATCTAGACATAGCCTGCAGCTTTAACAACTATTTTACCTCCTCCATACTCAAACTCATAAATGATTTTACTCCCACCAACATCCCTCAAACCCCTAAGACCCAACAAAACATCATCCCCTTCTCACTCAAGCCAGTACAAACATCCACTACACAAAAAATCTTATTAAACTCAAATCTACCACCCTCGCTGTCGACAACCTCTCCACTGAATACCTCCAACTCGCATCCACAGTCATAGCCTACCCTATTTCATTATAAATTAACAGGTCCATTATCAAAAACACCATGCACACCTTGTGGAAAACCTCATTCATTATTCCCCTACACAAAGGTGGCCCTTCTACCGACCTCTCTAACTATTGCCCAATAGCGATCCTTTCACCCCTCTCAAAGATTCTAGAGAGGTGCATTCATCACCAAATCCTCCCCCACCTCCTCTCCAATAATCCCTCCTCAAACAAACACAGCTTCTGCCCATCCCACAGTACTTCCACTGACCTACTCAGATTCACTAACACTATAAACTCCTACAGAAACCAAGGTAAGCTATCTCAGCTACCTTCCTTGACTTATCCAAAGCATTTGACATGGTATCTCACAAAAAAACTTCTAACCTGCCTCTCTGACCTCAGATTTAACACCCCCACTCTGCTCTGGTTTAAGGGCTACCTAGACAATTGACACCAGTCTGTCAAATGGATCAACTCCCTATCCCCCACTCCCAGTCACCCTAGGCATACCCCAAGTTTCAATTCTCGGCCCATTTCTTTTTAATATCTTCACCAGCCAACTCTACCTAGCTACCACAAAAGCTGATATAGCCCAATATGCTGATGACACAACCCTCATATGCTCTGCACCCAACATCTAACTTCTACAACAAAAAGCCCAACTAGCCTTCACTGAAATTGAGAACTGGCTCAATAACTCACAATTGATATTAAATCCCCAAAAAACCCAACTTATGTTGTTTCATCTAACCAAGTCCAATGACCTCTCCTTTTCCATATTCTCTACCAATAAGACCCAAATCACCCCTATCTCAGAGGCTAAACTCCTGGGAATTACCATTGACCAACAGCTCAAATTTAACAAACACATATCAACAACCATCTTTAAAGTCCACAAGAAATTAGGCTCCCTCTACAGTTGCAAAAGGTATCTAACCTCAGAATCTTGTATTGCCATGGCCAGAACTCACCTCTTATGTACACTTCTATACACTTCCTCCATGCTAACAAATCTAAATAAAACTGACTTGAATAAACTTTCTACCTGCTATAACAAAATCGGTAGATTTGCTGCCAGTGCCAAATCACATTCCCACCATTGCCATGTCCTACAGACCCTACATTGGCTAGAATTCAAGGGCACCCACCGGCAGGTGCAAGGGGGTGCACTTGCACCCCACTGGAACTGGCTGGCAGGGAGATTAATTTTCTTTTAATTAAAAAAAAAAAACTTTGGCATTCATCTTTAAGGAAAGACTTGGCATCATAGGCGCCAGAACGATTGGGAGAGGGGGGTGGAGTGCCTCACTACTTTAGTGTCCTAAGCAGCTCACCCTGCACTTTAAAAAAAAAAAATAGAGAAGCTAAATACCTTCTTTATATTCACGGCTCAGCTGCATAGTTGCTTGCTGCTTGCTTGCCCTCCTACATTGTCGTTCGTGGTTGGCTCTATCTATCCCGCATTTCCATTGTGGTTGGCTCAAGAAAAAAAAAAGTCTGTGGTATATAAACGTCATTTCTGCAGTTGCCTACTCTTTCCCGCTCTGGTCCTGAACTTGCTGACCTGGAGCTGCACTGCTCTGACTGACTGTTTGGTGGGAAGAGTGTAAACCATCCACCACACCACATATCGCATCAGAAAGTAAGTGCTTAGAAGTTAAATGTTCATTAGTTGCTTGTTGTAGTTTAAATGGTCAAGTAATCACACACAAAAATATTGATTTTGCCTATTGAAGTTTCATTTATAAAGCCTATGACATGTTGTTCTGACTTAGGAATGGAGTAGTCCACGATTCCTGTGTCGTGGTATTAGAAATATAGAAACCCAAAAGACTTAAATTAAAAAGATGGCTGTGGTTTAGTGAGTAGGAATTTGTATTTCTATTGTTTTGTGGTGTTTCTTTAAAATTTTGTTCAGGTGCAAGACAGTGACTTTCTTTATAAACATAAGACTTTCCACTCTCCTTGCTTTTGTCTTATGTCTTTTAAATTGGGTGTTGCTTGAAATTCCTTTAGGGCATCTTGGAGGCAAAAGCTTTATGCTAGATGTAGTGGTGTTTCTGTTGGAACCAGTTTGAGGTGCTTTTGGTGTCTAGAAAAGCTGACAAAACCTGGTTTTGTAGCAACTACTGAATAACTATAGGTCTGCATATAAGTAGTTCATCTTTATCCTTTGTCAGATATGTTTCCTTCTTTCACTTGTCTTCTGTGTACATTTACTCGGGGAGCTGACATCTTTCAGTAAATTTGCATTTTGTAATAAAGCAGAGTAACCCCAGTTCTGTCAGTTTTTCTTATAAAAACATAGTCATAATTCTCTCTCTCTTCATACGTTATGGGCCCTTGTAGTGTCTATTTTGTGTGCTTTCACAGTTTCTAATGTTACTTATTGCTCTACTTTTAACTTCAGAAGGATGTTGTATCTTCTTGTTTGCTTTTAGTTGTTCAATCATGTTAAATGTTGTTTGCCATCTGATTTGAAACAGGAATTGTGATGTCAGAGTTTGATAAATTGAGTGTTCTACTCCTATGACAGCTTATGATCAGCAAGAATAAAACGCACTTGTTTATACTATTGTGAAGCTATTGTTTATAAATGGTATAATAGCTGTGTAATTGGTTAATAGTTTTCAGGCAGATGGAAATGCCAGCCTATCATACTTGATCCCCAGGATTCACTAACCTTTCGTGTAAGACTAAGTTAGTCTTACACAGAAACTGCAGTCTAAGAATAAGACGGCAGCGAGCCATGCATATTAATGAGGGCGCGCTGCCTCAACTTTAAGGCTAACATGGAGCATGCACGAGTGCAGGGGGGCGTGTCGGACTGCCGAGCAGTCCAAAAATCCACGCCCCTACAAGTCTCTCAATTGGGAAATGTCAACTGACATGAGCGAGTTCGGTCAAATGTGTACATACCCAACACTACACACCCCCACACTCTTAACCCCTGTACAATTATAAAATGTAAAACTTTAATTTTTTTTTTTTTATTATTCCTGATATAGCTGCCCATATTTGCACGTGTTTGCGCGAGTTTGCCCATTGCTTAGCTACAGTTAGCAGTTTAGACATCGAAGAGGATAATAAGAAACTTATATGCAAATTAAGCAAAATAGCGATAGTGTAGTGGTAGAACCTTTGCACAAAGAGGAGGCATTCCCAGTTCGAGTCCCACCACTCCCCTTTCTATTTTCTGTTGGAAATCTGTATATAAAAATAATACCTGACATTTATCATTTAAATTTTAGTCAAAAGCATTGAAATGGCCTATGTAGTAGTGAACAAATTTAAAATATATATATATATATATATATATATATATATATATATATATATATATGTATGTATTAAACGGGCAACAGTGGGCAACGTAGAACAATGCAGAGTAACGTTGGGCAACGTCGGGCAACGTAGAGCAACGTAGAGCAATGTCGGGCAAAGTTGAATAAAGTCTGTAAAACACAGCCACACCTCCTAGCCTGTCTGGCCAGTAGTAAAATAAAAAGCAATAACAGGCCTCGAACCCAAGATACTGTGCACCATAAGTACAGTACTGAACCACTAAGCCATGACAGCTTTTTATAAGCATGTACTTTCAACACACACATACATATCAATGGAAGTTTACCCATTGCTAAGCAGGTGTACCTTCAGCTGAGTTTTTTCAAAACTGGCCAATCACAAATAAGTGTGGGAAATGATGCATATTTAAGCTCCATAGGCGGGAATACCTGCCATAACTGATTGTAGCTCCCATCTGCAGGCAGCAATGGCCGGTGCTGGAGAGGGCTCTCGTTTTCGAGCGCAACGTTGGGGCATTGAGGAGTCAAAAGTAATGGTTTGGCTCCTTGTCCATAATCATGAGGATAGACTCCTGCGGGGCCAGTACCAGGGCACCCAATACAAAGCAGAAGCCTGGGACTGTCTAGCTCATGAACTCACCAGTGTCACAGGTGTCCTTCGGACTGGTGAGCAGGTCAGACACCACCACGCAGACCTGAAGAGACACAAGGCAGATCAACTGGTCCATTGGATCCAGGAGGCCCATGAGATGGAAAATGCTCCACTACTGAGTAAGTAGCCATGGAATTAAGTATGTAAGAATTGCTATTCTAGTGTATACTATGGATAGGTATGTCTCAATATCACTTCATTTACTTCATGGCTGCAGGTGTCTGTGCTGTGAATCAGCAAGCCTGTGCAGATTGGCTGCTAAGGCTGCGCCACCAGGCAGGTTAGTAATTATTCTGCTTGTACTGTTATGTAAAATAAATGAGAGAGCCTGAAAAAAGTGTTTTAACACAATAAATAAAGGTATAATAATTCTCTAATAATTATTCTGCATGTACTGTTATATAAAATAAATGAGAGAGCCTCTAGAAAAGTGTTTTAAGTCTTTAATAAAGGTATAATTCCTGGAGTGTGTCTGTGTCATTTTCTTTGATATGTTGTTGTACTCTTGCATTATAGAAATAGTACTGTTGTATTAAGCGCTGTTAACACACAGTTGGGTAGGCCCATATAAAGTGGATGAAGGGAGTGCCAGTAGCTTTTAAGCATATTTACAGTCCTCACCTGTTGGTTCATGCCCAGCATCTACAGGTTAATCTGGCACATGAGTAGCTTGGTATTGTGATCCCCAGAAATGTCATTGTGCTGGCAGAAATGTAGGGAGCTGTTAATATATAACTGATAATTTCACCTAAACATATCTAGATAAGTATAGGAAAGTAGAGCTGTCAGTGTACCATCTCAGCAGTAGTGTGCCTGAGCAACTCACAAAATATGTTGCAGTAACATCTGCATCCCGGACAGTTTGTATGTCAGATACAGCCCATGTATATAAAGATCTAGCAAAACCCATTTCACGATTTAAGGACAATCGGGTAGTGTAATAATACATGTAGGGGACATATAACTGAAGTTAATAGGAATGTAGTATAAACTAGAAGGATATATAAGTTGTTAATGGAGCTATCATTTTCCACCCTACTGTATGTGCATAAAAATGCACTTCCACACCTCAATGGGTATGTCTAATCTCAAAACATTTGTTGGGACATATGTCCTATTGGTTTATAAATATCTGCATTTATTTTGAAGCATGTGCCCTGTTCAAATACCACAATATTGGTGGCCTGTTGCCATCAATTAAACCTGCATGCTGTTGTAATGTCCACTGTTGTTCCATATATGCATGTGTCATGCTTGCTGTTCATCTGTTGGAACTGTGGTGTGTTGGGTTAATGGGAATACTTCTGCATGCTGTTATAACTAATTGGGAATGCTGTTGACTGTTACTAACCCATATTTTCATTAAATCCTCCTAAACATAGAACGTATGGGAAGGCCAGTCCCAGTGGACCCACTTGTCCCACCTCAGCTGGCGATGGCACCTGGCACCAGCAGCTCCAGTGCCCAGCCTCGGACCTCCTCCTCCATTGGCCCTGTGCCACCTTTGGGTGGAAGTGCTGCAGGGGATGGGACTCGTCCCCCCATGCAAGCATGGGTGGAGAAGGGCCACCTATCACCCTCCAAACGGTCTGGGCTGTGGTGCGTAGGGAGATCAAGTGTTCTGTCGCTGATCATCTATGCCAGCTTGAGGCACGAGTGGAGCGACTCACTGGTGAGCCTGCCCCTCCTACGCAGCCCCCAGCACAGCCACCCTCTGGGCTGTGAAGGTACAGTGGTGACTGCCCATGGGTGGGGATCTCAGTTCCACTGTTGCCATCTGTGGGCTCATTGGCTTGCTATTTTCAAACATCCTTCCCCGTCAATGGTGTTCACCCACCACATGTGTCATATTCCGCCCCTGTATGCATCTTGTTTGTCTTGTCTGTTTACCTCCCCAACCTACCTCCCCAAATATACCTACTTTCCCTACCCTACATTCCACTCTCACCTGGAAAAAAAAGAAAAAAAGGGCAGTCTGCTCTCAAAAAAAAATTGCGCCCCATACATAGCTGCCCATTTTGCACACATGTCTGCTGGACACATAAACTGATATTTAATTGGCAGTACAACATACTTTGTTGTCCTCAGCCCTCTCACAGGGGTTGAAGGTTTCATATTTCCCTCCAAATTTATTGCATATGCACAGCTGTTGGTGTTAAAGAAATGGGCAGGTATGGACCTTCCCTACACCCGTCCTGCACATCCCGAGCTGTTTTCCCTACTGTCTTTCCCTCTTTGTGCCCTTTTTCACCACTTTCCTATCTCCCTTTTTCTTTTCTTTCAAAGAAATGAGCGTGGAGGTTAGCGGGAGTAAGCACTATTAAGCAGTAGTTAGCGGGTTTGCATGAGTGTGCACTTGTGTGCACTTAGCTAAGCATTGCTAAGCATCACGCAAACCCACGCAAACCCACTTACAACTGCTTAAAAGTGCCTTAGTCACTCTGCATGTAAGGGCCCTTTTTCTGCTCAGCAGCAAAATAAAACACCTCTGTCAGTCTTAAACACGGGACCTTGCACACACTAGACTGCATGAAGTACCACTAAGCCATGGTAAACATACGACAAGTTGGTGCTGAAATAAATATATCATGCATCAGAATGAGTGAATGTAAAGGAAAAATAGGAATGCCATAACACAAATCTTGTTCTGTGGATCTTTACCAGCAGTTGTTGTGGAATTGCATTACATGACTGTGAAAAGAGAACCAGCCATTCTAGCAGGAAATAATGTTACAGCAGCACTTTACAACCCCCACACAGTATCATAGCAGGACAAACACTGGCATATCTGATTAGGGCAGAGGCCATACTTCCCAACTGTGACTAATTTTCAGGGATGTCCCTGATTTTGAAACAAATTTTAGCTGTGTCCCTCTGAATCCCTCTGAAAAGTACTGACGTTAACCAGAAAGGTGGGGAATTACACTTAATGAATAATGACAGCAAGTAAGAGTTAGACACTGCTTGTACTTCAGAAAAGGTGCACTAATCCATATGCTCTGGTTCTCTCAAAGTCTCAACTTAATGTCTCTAATATTTTAAAGGTGTACCTCACTTTTACCTATTTTTCCCTGAGTCTGTTCAAATATGTACCTGAGTGTTTGAGAGGCCTGGCAGAGGCAGAAACACACAGGCATATCAGCTTTTCTGCTGTTATACACTGTGCAAATAGCTTTGGAAGGAGTTCCAGAAGCATACCCTTATGTAGGAGTACAACACTGAAATACCAAGGGATGTAGCCATGTACTGGTAGCAACTGACTGTAACAATGCCATTGTACCAGTGCTGAAAAGACCTGTGCGTTGCACAGACAAAGAATAACAGGCTAACATCTGGCTACCATCTGGATAGGTCCACAGTTGGGAGCTATGCAGACAGACTACTTGCTCTGATAAACTAACAGGTACACAGTAACCCTTTAAGTCCAGCAAGATAACATTCACACAGTAATACATAATGGACTCTGTACGTCTGCATCCCTACCCAAATGTACAATATACCTGTGTGTTCAGGGTCTACCAAGGATGTAGGTAGGCATACTCAGTACTGGAATTGTCCAGTTTTCATGAGCAGCCTGTGCTAATGTCAACACTAAAATAGCAGAAACTGTTCAGAAGTGAGTACATTAATATTCACAGTATAGCAGTTTACAAACAGTTCATGTGCCAAAAGAATACATCTCAATAACTACTTTTGTATGGCAGTTAATTGTATAAGTAGAAAAGAAACTACATACTCCCATGTATCTTGTGTTAGCGTTTGCAGGGGTGAGTACAATTCTACACTGACAAGTGTGTACTGGAAGTGGCAACATTCAAGTCTGAGTACAACATTTAAATCACTGGCTACACCCCTAGCTTCAGATATAAGAACTATACCAACCTTCTGACTTAAACAACAGTGTCTACAGCAAACAAGTATGAGCCCCACTTTGGAAAGCTGAAAGGGCTATGCCTTCCTGATTTGCAATTTATAGCATTGGGTTGCTATGACAGTGTGTACTGCAATTACCACACAGCAAGCTGCATGCAATTACCAAATGGTGGCCACAAATTGGTGCTGAGGCCATCACATGCACATTTGCAAATACCTATAAAAGCAGGCTGTACTTGCTGCCCACACACACAATCACTCCATTGCAGACACTGAGAGAGAGAGAGAGAGAGAGAGAGAGAGAGAGAGAGAGAGAGACATTACCAGCAAAAGCAAACTCAAAAGCAAAAGGAATACGGAAATTAATAATACCAACACATACAAAGGAAAGGTATGTAACAGATATGTATTTACTGGCATGTAGTAGATGTTTTTGAAGAGTACTCTACATACTTTGAAACATCCATATGTGGCAGCAGTACGTATCTATGCACAGATGTCCAACATAACTACTGCCATGGACAAATCAGTGTGTAGCTGTGTGCAAGGGGATATAACTGTGACATATGTAGCTCAGCATTAAATGTCAAACATCTGATCCATGTTATCTGTGTTCTGTACAGTAGTGTGGACAATGGCTGTTTGGGGGAGTAGCACAAACAGCTATATAAACATGGATGTGACAGAGTAACACATGCATGATAGTCATATTAACGTGTAGCTTAGCATTGGCAACTGCTGTACCAGGCTAGTATGCTAATCTAGCATTTGTAGCTATATACACACCCTCTAATATTACTGTGTGCTCACATGTGACACCTGTTCATGTTGCAGCAAGGACCAACAGGTCAGCCATGAGGTCCAGGGACTTACAACAGTGTGGACCTTGTGTGTGTATGGCACACACATATGGAGAGATATATATGTGTCAGATATATTAACATCTGTACATGTGCATAGAGCAAGGGACATACTGCAACTGTATGTGAAGTGTGGACATATATATGTTGGTGAAGGTTGTTATGTGCATATTTGTATGTAGGTTGTAGTGTGTGGTAAACAAGACAGCATACAGTGCTGGTATATGACATGTGGTGGTTAAACATTGTGGGTGTGATTTGTTAAGTTTGCAATGTTGCAGCCAGTGAGGCCTGCTAAAGCTACATGGGCTGAGACCACCTTCAATGCATTTCTCATAAGACTGTGCAATATCATTACATTACTGTATACCTCACATCCTTTGCATAATTGATATTCCCACCATGAAAGGTGGACTGTATATGTGCCTATATGTATATGTATATGTACACGAATGGATGTGTATATGTATGTATATATATATATATATATATATATATATATATATATATATATATATATATATATATATATATATGGAGAGAGAGAGAGAGAGTCATATATAGTGAGACAGATGCCTGGTGTCAAAGCCATGGCCTCAGGCTCAATGCTGAAAACTGCATTGTCATCCCTTTTGGTAAAAACTCTGTACCCATGAACTGCCACATAGGTGGTAGTCTACTTGTCACATGACACACATTGGGTATGTGTGATGTTAAATGTTGCAGTTGTGTTGTAGCATGCCATGTCATGGCTGGCACTGGCATGTCCACAATATGTTCTACACTCACCATGACTACTGTACATTGGCTATGTGGACCAATGATATTCCAGCAGGTATACATGCACCACTGATCCTGTGTGTATACACAGCATGCATGGGCTAAACCTGTGCCCACAATTATCTGATAAAGACACAGATGCTGTAATCAGATATGGATATCTATGTGACACACAGATAAACATCCAGCCATGGTATGTATACCTGTGAGTGATGGTGCACAGGACAGTAAAGATTTGCAATTTATAGCATTGGGTTGCTATGACAGTGTGTACTGTAATTACCACACAGCAAGCTGCATGCGATTACCAAATGGTGGCCACCAATTGGTGCTGAGGCCATCACATGCACATTTGCAAATACCTATAAAAGCAGGCTGTACTTGCTGCCCACACACACACTCACTCCATTGCAGACACTGAGAGAGAGAGAGAGAGAGAGAGAGAGAGAGACAGAGAGAGAGAGAGAGAGAGAGAGAGAGAGAGAGAGAGAGAGACATTACCAGCAAAAGCAAACTCAAAAGCAAAAGGAATAATGGAAATTAATAATACCAACACATACAAAGGAAAGGTATGTAACAGATATGTATTTACTGGCATGTAGTACATGTTTTTGAAGAGTACTCTACATACTTTGAAACATCCATATGTGGCAGCAGTACGTATCTATGCACAGATGTCCAACATAACTACTGCCACGGACAAATCAGTGTGTAGCTGTGTGCAAGGGGATATAACTGTGACATATGTAGCTCAGCATTAAATGTCAAACATCTGATCCATGTTATCTGTGTTCTGTACAGTAGTAGTGGACAATGGCTGTTTGGGGAGTAGCACAAACAGCTATATAAACATGGATGTGACAGAGTAACACATGCATGATAGTCATATTAACGTGTAGCTTAGCATTGGCAACTGCTGTACCAGGCTAGTATGCTAATTCCAGCATTTGTAGCTATATACACACCCTATAATATTACTGTGTGCTCACATGTGACACCTGTTCATGTTGCAGCAAGGACCAACAGGTCAGCCATGAGGTCCAGGGACTTACAACAGTGTGGACCTTGTGTGTGTATGGCACACACATATGGAGAGATATATATGTGTCAGATATATTAACATCTGTACATGTGCATAGAGCAAGGGACATACTGCAACTGTATGTGAAGTGTGGACATATATATGTTGGTGAAGGTTGTTATGTGCATATTTGTATGTAGGTTGTAGTGTGTGGCAAACAAGACAGCATACAGTGCTGGTAAATGACATGTGGTGGTTAAACACTGTGGGTGTGATTTGTTAAGTTTGCAATGTTGCAGCCAGTGAGGCCTGCTAAAGCTACATGGGCTGAGACCACCTTCAATGTATTTCTCATAAGACTGTGCAATATCATTACATTACTGTATACCTCACATCCTTTGCATAATTGACATTCCCACCATGAAAGGTGGACTGTATATGTGCCTATATGTATATGTATATGTACACCAATGGATGTGTATATGTATGTATGTATATATATATATATATATATATATATATATATATATATATATATATATATATATATATATGGGGAGAGAGAGAGAGTCATATATAGTGAGACAGATGCCTGGTGTCAAAGCCATGGCCTCAGGCTCAATGCCGAAAATTGCATTGTCATCCCTTTTGGTAAAAACTCTGTACCTATGAACTGCCACATAGGTGGTAGTCTACTTGTCACATGACACACATTGGGTATGTGTGATGTCAAATGTTGCAATTGTGTTGTAGCATGCCATGTCATGGCTGGCACTGGCATGTCCACAATATGTTCTACACTCACCATCACTACTGTACATTGGCTATGTGGACCAATGGTATTCCAGCAGGTATACATGCACCACTGATCCTGTGTGTATACACAGCATGCATGGGCTAAACCTGTGCCCACAATTATCTGATAAAGACACAGATGCTGTAATCAGATATGGATATCTATGTGACACACAGATACACATCCAGCCATGGTATGTATACCTGTGAGTGATGGTGCACAGGACAGTAAAGAGCTTTTAATACTTGCACAGCAATGTTGTGTCCATGTATACATTGTGTTCCAGGGTGAGGCCAATCACTGAACAATAACACACATGCATCAAAGCCATGTATATTGTTAGTAGCATGGACTGTCTACACTCGCACTGCATGCTGTTGAGCAACACACGTCCTGCATGCTGACATGTGTGATATGAATGTTTGGCTTGTAATACTGTACTCCACAATCAACTGATATTGAGTATGTTCTGGATTGCTGGTGGTGTGTGACATGGTTTGACACTGTGCTGTGGGTGATACTGTTACTATCTGTCATTGGTTTGCATTCTGGTAGTATACATAACCTCAACAGTCTGACTATAAACAATCGTTAGATGATGTCTTGACAACTGACACACATATGTAGAACACACAGTAACATTTGGATCCTTCAGGTACTATACTATGCCAGTAACCAGTGGTATTCACCTGCACCTATTCCTGAGACCACTCCTGTTTGGCATATAGCTCTCTTAGATACAAGCAAACACAGTAGGGATATGTCCGTCCTCATCTGGAAATGCATACTGTGGGCTATAATGCATTCTCCAGATGACACACACATCCTCCATAAGGGTATCATACAGACAGATACCTGTTGTCAAACCCATGCTGTAAAGCTATAAGCCAACTAAAGCAGTCATCCACTTTTACAAAACATAATATCCCCACAGTACCACATAGGTAGTAGCCCCCAACATGTTGAACAGGTACCGATGTGTACATACAGCCAAGTGTTACATCATCTCTCCTTTGGTAATCACATTTCCAAAGGTATTTTGAAATCCCTCGGTGGATCACATAAGCAATAAGGGGTCTGCATGCATATCTACAAAGGTGGTTGTACACCTATAATGAATAGCCATCATTGACAGACTTTGCTGCATTTGAAAAGGTCTGAAATATACCTCGGCATAAACCCTCACTCACACTATTCAATAGAAACCGAAATGAGTGTGTGTGACACGGATGACCTAGGCCAGGGATCACTGCAGTGGCTGGGCTTGTCACAAGCATACAGATGTGACCTAAGGTCTGGAAAGCGGCAGCACACTATGGCAAAGATAACAGATGTGTTCATGGAGAAAGCAGGATTCCCACCTATGAAATAATTGAGGTCACATGTATGTATATGTATTTGCCACACAGCTACCTGACATGTGCAATGCACATACTGTTGTCATTGTGATATGTCATACAGTAGTAAAAGCAAAACCCACAACACACTCACCAAGTGCAGGATTCAAACCCCTACCTAAAGACTTGATGATACTAGAGCAGTACACATTAACACAACGTGCTATACACATTACTGGGAGTTAATTTTTCCACAGGTATATTTGTAGGATGGTGACATCATCAGACTTGACAAAGATGAGTACACCACTTTTAAGGTGTTTCAGTAGTCTTCAAAAAGGTTGCTCCGCTCCAAGGAGTCACAGACTCTCAAGTACAGGCTTTAAACCCCTCAACTACTTTATGAGACGAGAAGAGCACACATTAACACAATGTGCTATACACATCACTGGGAGTTTCCTTTTCCACAGGTATATTTGTAGGATGGTGACATCATCAGACTTGACAAAGATAAGTATACCAATTTTAAGGTGTTTTAGTAGTCTCCAAAAAGGTTGCTCCTCTCCAAGAAGATACACACAGTTGTCAAGTGCAGGATTCAAACCCCTGCCTAATTACTTTCTGACATTAGAGGAGTACACATCAACACAACACACTATACACATTACGGGGCATTCTTTTTTCCACAGGTATATTTGTAGGATGGTGACATCATCAGACTTGACAAAGATAAGTATACCACTTTTAAGGTGGCTTAGTAGTCTCCAAAAAGGATGCTCCTCTCCAAGGTGATACACACACGCTCACTCTCATACAGTTGTCAAGTGCAGGATTCAAACCCCTACTTAACTACTTTATGATACTACAGCAGTACACATTTACACAACACGCTATACACATTACTGGGAGTTCTCTTTTCCACAGGTATATTTGTAGGATGGTGACATCATCAGACTAGACAAAGTGGGTTACATTAGGTGACATTAGGTGGGCTACATAGAAGGAATTTCTAAACACTTTGGCAATGTGATCATCAAAGGATAGTTTACTATCTACCTCGGTCCCCAGGGCCATAATTACATTCTCCGTACATACTGGATTACCACCTATGTGGTAATTTGTGTGCACTTTGTTTTATCCAAAGGGGATGACTATGCATTTTTTGGCATTCTGCTTGAGGGCATTGCTTTGACACCAGGTATCTGTCTCTGTAAGACCCTTCTGGAGGATGTCTGTGTCAGCCGTAGAGTCTATTATGGACCACAGTTAGCAGTCATCTGCAAACTTGTTCAGCCATACTCCTCCCATGCTTGCCTGTACCTCTGAGCAGTATCTACTGAACAGGTGGGGTCCCAGGACCAAGACCTGTGGGATGCCATTTGTGACTGGTTTAGAGTCGGACATAGCACCCGCAACTCTGAACATGTGTGTTTGATCTGTGAGCCAGTTGGCCACCCATCCAGTGACATAGCTGTTAATGTTCAAGCTGGTAAGCTTGTCCAGGATGCCAGAGTGGGGAATGGTGTTGAAAGGCCTTAGTGAGGTCCAGGTGGGCCGTGTGGACTACTTTCACCTCCATCTACGTACTTGGTAACGGTTTCAAAGAAGTCAACTAGGTTTAGGAGGCAGGATCTGCCTTTAACAAAGCCAAGTTGGGTATAGTCCACTGTCTGGAGGTTCCCAATGTCTCTGTTTATGGGTTCCATGATAATTTGCTACATAGCTTTGCAGACCAGGCTGAGCAGGCCTATAGGGCAATAGTTTCCAGGTTCTGTTGTGGCACCCCCTTTGTGGAGCTGGGTGACTGTTGCTGTATGCCATTCTTTGGGTACATAGCCTGTGGTAAGGTTGAGTCTGGACAGTGAATGTAGGTGAGGGTGTAGTTCCTTTTGGGGTTGGTGTAAGACGCAGCCTGGGACACCATCTAGTCCCATTGATGCTGTGTTCCTAGCTTTGGAGAGGGCTGTTTTTACCTGCATGTCCATGAAGTCTAGGGCTCTGCATTCTTCTGGGATGGACACAGGCCTTTTTTGGGGGTGATGAACTTGTCCGCCAGGATGTGGGCAATGCCAGTTGGTTCATTGTATTTTTTTGCCATTTTGCAGTAGTTGACAGCATATTTGAGAGTTGCCACCTAAATGTTTGGTATAGCTAACGAAGGCTTTGTGGTTGTTATTCTTACATTCCTTCGCAATTTGTCTTTAGAAACTGGCCTTGGATTATTTTATGAGCGATCATTGTTTCTTCCTAATAATGATCAGTGATGCCTTTCCTTTTGTGAAATTTGCTCTATCATGTGTTCATTTCCTCCTTCTGTTGTATAGCTTATGTATGGGCAATGACCACCAGATTGGTTTCTTATTTTTGGAGGAGTGCATCTTGGTTTTATTTGGGATGTCTCGATCCATGCATCCCTGTAGATGCTCATAGAATGCACTTGTAAATGATTCAGCAGATTGTATAGCATTATCCTATAGCAAGGGGGCTTTGGAACTTTCCACTTTGGTCTTGGGAAGTGTGCAGTTTGCTTTTGAAAATGTCTTCACAGTGGTTTCCTTGACTGGCAGGGTGGGATGTGGATGTCCAGTGTGATTATTTTATGATCTGATATTACCAGCGAGAGGTTTATCTCTGTTGTGAATACTGGTACCCCATGTTGGTGATGATCAGGTCCAGTATGTTGTCACCTCTAGTGGGCATGGTGACCAGCTGTTCCAGGGCATTTGAGTTTTTAAACTCTAGGAAACATTGGGTAAAGGACGTTGAACACAAGTTATTCTCCCACTCAATGTTTGGGTAATTGTAATCTCCTCATATAATGGTGTTTGGTAGGACCTTTATATTTTCCACTGTTCTCAGGAATACTGAGTGAGGTTCCTGAGACAAGGTAGGTGATCTGTAGCAGGCTACAATCTGATAAGCAGCTTTGCCCAATGTTAGTTGCAACCACAAATTCGGAAGAACAGTGCTAAACAAAAACTAGTAAACAATCCACAAAGCACTGAGTAGAGGAGAGTATCGGCACGGACAGCAAAGTTTAAAAGTTTGTTGATTTATGCAATAAACTTTGCCATTTTACTTCAGCTGTTCTGTGCCTGGCTTCTCCTCTACTCAGTGCTTCGTGGAATGTTAGTTGCACTTACATGGTCTTCAAGGCCTCATGCTGTGCCACTAACCTGAAGGTGTGGGTATCCATAAGGTAAATGGATACACCCCTTCCTTTTGTATTTCACTTTGGGTTTTGGGGCCGAAAATCAGAGGGATTGTGAGTGTTTTACATGGAGCATGTCCAACAGCTCTGTGTTTGACATAGCTTTGTATGTTAGGCAGAGATCACCTCTGAGTAGGTGATATGTGAGAGAGTACAGCTGGAGCATTTTGAGACGGTCTGTGTATGGCATGTATTTCAGGCCACTAATGCTCTTTGTGAGGTATTTCTGCAGGCTTTCCAGTTGTTGTAGATGTCTTGTGAGGTACATAGCAAAAGGGGCATTGTACTCTATTATGGATCTAGTGAGTGATGAGTAGAGGGAGCAATGTCATGTTCTATTCTGCATGAGACACCTTTTGTGATGAGTTGTGCCATGTAGAAGGATTTCCTGACTACTGTGGGGATATGATTATCACAGGTGTGTCCACTGTCCACCTGTGACCCAAGGTATCTTATCACACTTTCAGTGTTAAGTATACTACTGCCTATGTTGTAGGTCATGGCTACAGAGTTTTTACCAAAGGGGATGCCAATGCACTTTTTGGCATTGAGCTTGAGGCCATGGCTTTGACACAAGGCATCTGTCTCAGTAAGGCCCTTTTGTAGGATGTCCACATCTTTAGTATTTACAATTATGGCTCCTAGTTTGCAGTCATCTGGAAACTTCATTAGCCACAGACCTTCCATGTTAAAGTTTACTTCAGGGAAGTAGATACAAAACAGGACAGGACCCAGGACTGAACCCTGTGGTACTGCACTCGTCACTAGTCCAAAGTCATACTTGGAGTCTGCTACTTTCACAGTGTGTGTTCTGTCAGTGAGCCAGTTGGCAACCCTTCTTGTGACATAGCAATTTATACCTAGTTTAGTGGGTTTATCTATAATTCCAAAGTGGGGGATGGTGTTGAAAGCCATGGCAAAATCTACATAGGCTGTGCAAACCACCTTACCCTTGTCTACAATTCTGGTGACTGCTTCAATGACGTCTATCAGGTTTAGGAGACATGATCTGCATTTTACAAACCCAACATGGTTGTGGTCCAGAGTTTGGAGATTACCAATGTATTTTTTTATAAGTTGTATGATGATACATTCCATGGCCTTGCAGAACAGGCTCATCAGGCTAATGGGGCGCTAGTTCCTGGGGTCCGTGGTGTCTCCACCCTTGTGTAGTGGGATAACCGTTGCTGTGCACCATTCAGCAGGCACAAAGCCTGAGGTGAGGCTATGACTGAACATGGTACGTCGGTGTGGTGCCTGTTCATTCTGTAGTTTGTGTAGAACACAGCCTGAGAAGTTATCTGGTCCCACAGATGCTGTGTTCCTGGCTTTGGAGAGTGTTTTTTACCTGTGCAGCCGTGATGACAGCAACTTTGCAGTCTTCCGTTATAGAGATGTGCTCTTTCATGGGTGAGAGGGGGGCAAAGTTAGCACTGATCCTATCTGCCAGAATGTTGGCAATATCAGTTGGGTCTGTATATTTAGTGCCATTGAGCTGTAACTCAGAGCAGATCTGAGTGTTGCTATGACATGGACCTGTCTGTTGGGCAAAGATCTCCTGAGTAGACAGTATGCAACAGAGTACAGATTGAGTTAAATTCAGTCTTGTTGCATGGGGCAACTGTTTGAGGCCAGTAATCCTCTTATTAAGGTACTTCAGTGGTCTTTCCAGATGCTGAAGGTGCCTAGTCAGATTCATCGCAAGTGTGTTGTGGTACTCTCTGATAGGTCTGATGACTGATGAGTAGAGGGAACCTCCTGTGACCTACATGCAAAGACCTTGGCAGTTTGTGGGAACACATAGCATGATTTTCTGACCACATTGTGAATGTGTTTCTGTAAGTAAAGATGACTATCCACATGTGTCCATAGATCCCTTATTATCACCTCCATATTTAGGGTGTTGGCACCTATGTGGTATTTGTATGACTGTAGTTCGAGGCCATAAGTTTGACACCACATCTGTCTGACTGAGACCCTTTTTAAGGAGGTCTCTGTTGTCCCAAACATCGATTATGACAACTTTTATGCAGTCACCCAAAAAATTTGCTAAACATAGCCCTCGTGTGTTTGACTGTATTTCTGAAAAGTATAAACCAGACAGGAGGGGTCCTAGGACTGAGCCATGGGTGACAGCAGTTGTTACCAGCTTGAACAGGAGACTGCAATTCTTACCTTGTGTGATCTGTCTGTGCCCCAGTTGGCAATCCATCAGATGACATACATATTTATGCACAGGTTGTTGATTTTGTGGATACGACATGTGTCTGGGATGTTGGAAAAGGGGTTTTCAAGGTCTATGTGGGATGTGTGTAGCTCATTTCATTGATGTATGTCCTGGGTGACTGCCTTGAAAACAGTCTAGCAGGTTTGGGAACCATGATCTGCTCCTGACCAAACCAAAATTGGTAGGGTTGGGTGCTTGTAGGCTCCCAATAGCTCTGTTTATGAGTTCCATCATGATGGACTTCATGGCCTTGTAGATCAGGCTTAATAGGCTTATAAGACAATAGTTTCCATGGTCTGTTGTGCACCAACACTTGTGGAGTGTGCCAAACATTGCTGTAACGCATTCAACAGTTTCATATCCTGTACAGAGGGTGAGTCTCAACAGACTGCTCAGGTGCAGGGTCTGTTTGTTTTGGAGTTCACATATGACACAGCTAGGGAAACCATGTCATCCCATAGACACCATGTTTTTAGGTTTGGAAAGTGCTGTTTAACCATTGTATATGTGATTTCTGTGTTTTCACAATCTCCAAGTATGATAATGGGCCCTTTATTCAGTGAGATGGGGGTAAATATGTATGAACCTGTCTGACAAGATGTTGGCAATGTCAGTCGTGTACATGTATTCATTTACAGTTTGAACTGACTCAGAACATATATGAGTTTACATTGATATTTATGACATAGCGAAAGAAAGCTTCATGGTTCTCTATGGACTCTTTGACAATATTTTCGCCAGAACATGGATTGAATAATGTTAGGAGTGCTCATTATTTATTGATGATACTGATCGGAGATTTATTGATCTTCTTTGAATTTTCAGTTACTTTGAACAACTTAAGTACTTGTAGTACATAATTTGATTATGACAGGAGTCCAATATATTATATGGGTCTGTTTTCATATAACTGTATGCGCAAGGCAGGATTGGTGAATAGTGACAGTTTTCTGGGGTAAGAACTGCAACTGCCAGATATGTGTGGCCCACTGCTGTACTCAGACATGGCCTAAGTGTGTGAGCATGCCCAGTATGACTTTTCAGTATGTTGTTGACTGACATTTGCTTCGTTTATTTAAGTGTGTGAGCATGCCCAGATATGACCTTTCAGTATGTTGCTGACTGAAATTTACTAAATTTGTTGAAATGTGTGAGCATGCCCAGTATGGACATATATACTATATGTGTGTGAAAAATCAAGTTGGTTTTTACTTCAGGGCTCACCTTTGTGTTGTACATTGACAGGAAGCATGCTGTGCCTGCAGGGCTTCCATGAGTCACTTTGCATAGACTTATCAACATTTCTACATATAGGGGGGATAGCTATTATTTGTATATTTTTACCGGGGGGGCACACCTAATTGTTACTGTGGGTGTACATAGGATGAGGGGTTCACCTGACACTTATACACATTTGCTAGGCCTGCACTGCTATGTCAGGTACTCCATTTCAGTCTGTACTGTTGCCTATCGTACTGGCTTGAGGCATACTACTATACTACAGATCTTAGCTTCCAATTTCACGTATATTAGTTTGTAACTTCATAGCCTACCCAATACACGTCACATTGCCTGGCCTGCTGTTATCTGCCTGCATAGGCCTGGGGGGAAGTTCAGAGGACATGATACAGCATTTGTTTGTGTTGCGTTAGTCTACAATTGTCCTGCTGTGTCTATGCCAGTGAAATGCTGTCTTGGCCAGTACTGTGACTGAGTTTGAGCCCTGTCACTGCTTTTTATTTTCCTGCTGGGCAGACCTGACTGGTTAAGGAACAGTAAAGAAGGTGTGAGCATGTTTACCCGACTTTGCTCGACTTTGCCTGACTTTGCCCAACATTGCGCTGTGCACAGCTGCATGTAATTGTGCTTAAATATGCTAACCAGTGGTAAAATGTGCTTAGCACTGCTTTATATTGCTTAAAATAGGGCAATCATGCCTCAGGTGGTGCTGCAGGGCTGCCTATGTTGGATGCTCATTGTACACTCCCTATACATGTTTGAAAACAGGTAGTGTCAAGTTAGGCATCCCTTTTATTGTATGTGCAAGTGATAGAGAGGTGTCATTTCCAGGGTTCCTACTGGGTCAGTGTATTTGCTATGCGTTGCCTCTTTGCCAGGGTCAAGGCATACTGGGCACGCCTCCTTCTGCCTACTGGGGCAGGCTCAGGTTGTTCCTCCTCTGAGTCACACTGTGCCTGTGCAGGCCTTGGCAATGGTGGGGGGCTGTTTTGCCCTGCCCCATGCTGTTCCTGCTGCAGCTGTTTTCGCAGGATCATATTGTGTAGCATGGCACATAGCATGACAATTTGGGTACATGTAGTTGGTGAGTACTGCATGGCTCCACCAGATGTGTCCAGCACTGGAACTGTGACTTGAGCATCCCAAACACACACTTGATTATGTTTCTTGTTTGTGCATGTGCCTCATTATGGAGTTCTTGTTCAGGTGTGTGTGCATTTCTGATGGGTGCCATCAGCCATGGCTCCAGTGTGTATCCAGCATCCCACACTAGGTGACCATCAAGGATGTCCCCATTGGCAAATCTCTGGTACAGCTGCATCAGATGCCAGATGTGGGAATCGTGATAGCTTCCAGGGCAGCCAGCACACACATTCATTATTATGTCCTGGGCATCGCACATGACCTGGCAGTTGATGGAAAGGAAGCCCTTGTGGTTGATGTAGACCCTACCCCGCTCACCGGTTGGTGCCTTGATGTGTATGTGCGTGCACTCTATTGCGCCCACTACCTCAGGGTATTCTGCTATTTGGTGGAAAAGATGGATATTGCTGGCCAATGCCTCATGGGATTTGGGGAAATATACATGCTCATCGACATGTGCTGACATGGCATCCAGGAACTGGTGCAGTACCCTGGATGCTGATGCCTGTGAAACCCCCATCATATCACCAGTTGGTCTCTGGAATGTACCTGTAGCTAGTATTCATAGGCCAACACATACCTTGGTATCCACTGGGATGTGTTCCCCTTTGTTGGTTCTGTGTGTGAGGTGTGGCCAGCACAGCTCAGCAATTTGCTGCAGGAGATCTCTGTCCACTCTACAGTGCTCCACTATCTCCAGCTCATGTAGCCCCTGGTAGGTTACCCTGGATCTGTACACTCTTCTCCATCTCCTCACTGTGGGTTGCTCAGCAGCATTTGCAATATCACCACCCTCAGCATCTTGCACATGTTGGCTTATGATAGCAATAGCAGCCCCTAACATTTTGTCTGACTTAAGCTTTTTAAGTTTTCACTCTTTGTATACTGCAGTGTTGCAGAGTTCTTGAGAAAAAACATGGGGGAATGGTGTTTGCAGAGTTTAAAGTGCTGGGCTGGGCTGGGCTAGTCTACTGCCTGTGTAATTGGCTGATTGTGATATATTTCACCTGGCAGCTCTGCTAGTTCTCCTTGGTTAACTTCCTACTACTTCTTTTCCTTCCATTTCCCTTTCAGTTTCCACAAGGGGCAGTGCCGCGCAAACATGCGCACATGAGCACACACGCATGCACACAGGCTTACACAGGCTTAGACGAGTGCACACGCACACACACAGGCTTACACAAGCTTACAGATGCACACATGCGCGCACACGGTGTAATCACATTTGTAAGAAATTTTAGATATATCCACGGCGTACACCTTCAGTTTCTTAGTTTTAGCTAGGACAACTGTAGACATGCCTCTTGCAATCCTGAACAACTCATGGCAAACACAAGCCACTCTGCTCCAATAAGCTTACAGTCTTTCAGACATACCCCCTCATGATGTCACCTATCTTCTACTCTACTACTCCTCTACTCCTACACTTACACTCTAGGGACATGGCTCACATACCAGGGAAAATTGGGATTCACTATCCTTATCCTCATTTGCATAGGATTGCCTACTAATGCTTGGTTACATCTCTCAGACTGAGCTTCCCCCCCTTAGCAACCACTACTCAGTAGCCATGTTGTCTTTAGCCTGCCATTCACCTGCATGGCAGAATAATCTTTTTATTAAACATGCCTAGTTTTGGCTATTTTTTAATTATTTTCTGGTTTTTAAAGTGCCGCACAAATGCGCTATGCTTAAACATCAGAGATCGGGGAAAAACAATAAAAATTAATTTTTATTCATTTTCAACCTATAAAAATGCCAATAGCCTTATATTTGGCCATTGGCATGCTTCCTCAACTGGATGCATCCTTTATTTGGAGCTGTCATAGCTCCATTTAGCTATTTGCAGAACGGTACTCCGTTACCAACGGAATACATTTCTGCAAATAACACTACTCTTTCACGGACAGGTTAGTGTTCCTGGATTGCAAATTTACCTCATTTGCATAGCTTTCAGCAGCAAATGAGGTAATTTGCATAACATAACACTGTCCGTGCAAGAGTAGTTTTAGGAGCTCTCATGCACGCCCCTGCCGGCTATTGCTGAATCGCTCGGCAGACATATTGCCTGTCTGATGCCTTACACTACTCTTAGACTCCATGCAAGCCTTCATGAATCCAGCCCAATGTTGTTATGGTGTGATGTCAAGTAGTTTTGAACTGCAGACTCTTCAGTAACCCAGAATGAAGGATCAGAATTTAACATTACAATTGTATGTGTAGTTTCATATTAAATGTCATGAATGAATTGTTACTCGTCTCTATATATTTAACATTTTGTCTTTTCGTAATATACTGTTTACTGGCAAACTTTTTTCCCACCAAGTCTGCCCTTCTCAGTATTCTTGTTACATTTTCAGGTGTTTCTGGCTTTTTTCCACTCTTTCATCGACACTAAAAAGGGAAACTGTCACATCAGAGTCTCCACAGCATTTTATAGTGGAAGCCTATTTCTTTAGCTGTGTGTATAGTGAGCAGGGACGTCGGGAGGCATACGCACTGTACTGATTTCAGTTACAACTATTATTAAGGGGGGCATTTAGCGTTTTTTTTTTTTTGTTTTTTTTTTACTGCACGCGATGCAGCGCAGCCAGCAGAGCAGCCTGGAGCGCACGCACGCCATTACGTATTTCAGCTCGCAGCGGAAGGCTCAATTCAAACAAACAAGTGAAGCGGGAGGATATGTACGAGGGAAGCGTTTATTCAAAGCGAGGATTTTTCTGGTTGGTGTTGGTCTTGGGGGGTGTTGGTCTCAAGGGTGGGTCAAACCTGGTGTTGGGTGAGTGGGTTGTGTGTGTGTTGTGTGTGTGTGTGTGTGTGTGTGTGTGTGTGTGTGTGTGTGTGTGTGTGTGTGTGTGTGTGTGTGTGTTGTCGTGTGGCCAAACAAGATAAAACATAATGTACAACAATGAGATGCACAGTATTAGTAAGAGGGAGTATTAGGAAATAAGGTAATTTTTTTTTATTTATTTTTTTTTTATTTTCATTTTTTTTTGTTTGTGTTGTGGGAGTTTCAAGAGTCTAGAAAGTGGTGGAACTAAGTATCAGGAAGTCAGATTTTAGGAATCATGATTTTTAAATGTAATAAATGTACTGTGAAAAATTTAATAAATAAAAATTTAATTAAATACAAAGTACACACATACACACATACATGTAGAGATTTTGTAGTGTGTGTACTAGTGTGTGCATATATGTGTATATGTGTATATGTATATATATTATATATATATATATATATATATATATATATATATACGTATATATATATATACATATATATATATATACATATATATACACACACACACATGGTGTGAAGTGGTATGTTTATTTCAACACTTGTAATGTGTGGTATGTGTCAGTACTTTTAAGTTCTTGAGAAGCAGCTATCATTTTCAGAGAGCAGCATCATTTTCCTTTCAGAGAGAAAGAGGCCAATATTTAAGAAAGTTATCTATCTATTTTATAAATTAATTGATTTTGTCTGATTTTTTAATAAAAAAAAAATTATATCTGTATTTGAAATTGTGAAATGAACAAGAAATGATTTAAAAATTATGTTTGTTTTTTTGCAATTAAATATTTATTGAAATTTTTTTTAATTTTTATGTTTTTATATATTTATATTATGTGAATTGTGTATATATGCAGTGTGTGTGTATATGTGGTGATGTGTATATGTAATGTGTGGTGTGTGTGTACTCAGGTGTGGGGTGATGTATTGTACATCTTGAACCCACCCCCCCTTACCACCACCATTAATTACCCATTTTTTACCCATTGCATGATGTTCATTAATGTGATATTTTTAATATTAAAATTTTGCTTATAATTTGCAGTGGTGAATGGTTCTGATAAATTTGAATATTTATGATTTGATGGTTTGCCACATTCTTGGTGTTGGTTTCTTTGTGGTAGCTGAGTCTGCCTTTGTCTTGGGTGTGGGTCTGTAGGTTTGTTGTTTGGGTGTTGTGCTTTTTTTGGGGGGTGGGGGGCTTCTTTGGGGGGGGGTGTTTCTTTTGTGTCCTCTGTGTTGGAAAGACATTGTCTGTGGGTTTTTTTAAGTTCCTCCTGTGTTATTTTTTTTTTTTTTTTTGTTAGAAGTAAGTTTTTGTGTAATTTTTTTTGTTTCTTTGATTAACAAATTGACACTTTTTTTGTTTTTTTTCAGACTTCAGGTTTTAATTGATTGACAGGCATTGAGGATTCAGACTTCAGGTTATTGTCAGTTTGCTACCTTACATGTCTGGTGGCCTGGTGGCTTGTGCCTTCTGCAGAGTCTGTAGGTTTTCTGGTTGTTTTCTTCATGCAATTTCCTGTCTAGGTGTAAAACATAAATTATTCTATCAATAAATATATAGCAATTTTTTTTTTTTATTCAATTTTTATATTTTTATTTATTTTTTGGGACTGTAATTTTTTTTTATTGGCTTTAAAGTTTTTTTGTGCTTTTGTTACTGGCTTTTTGTTGAACTGAATTCACATGTTATTTTTTGAGTTTGTGTTTCTGTTTTGAACACAGCTATGGATGTTTTTGATTAAGCTGAATATGTTTGAGTGCTAAGGTCCCCTCATTACTGGTTAAATGATAGCCATTTGTGCTAAGAGGTTGATAGCAGTGTCAGTGACTACTTGATTTCTTAAGCTTGCTAGTTTGGTTTTTGGCAGTAACCTGTTCTTTGCAGTTGTGCTGGCATATTGGTATGTTGTTTATTCTATTAGCAGCAGTGACAGATGCAGTATTGGTCAATGCATGTTTGTTTTTTTTTTTATGTTTTGTTCTTTCACTTTTTTGACATTTCCCAATTGATTGTTGTTTTTGTTGACCTTTGACCCACCCCAATAAATTTGGTTTTTTATAAAGCAAATTTTAAGTGAAGGAAGAGGAGTTGTTGGCTGATTTTTACAAGGTTGTGATGTTGGTGGCATGTTGTACTGCTTTTAACAGGCTGTTAATGCATTGCTTTCTAATGTCAGTTGTTAAAGTTTAATACTGCTTTTGTGAAAGCTATTTTAATAATGCAGAAGGTTTTGCCTACCATTGCCATTAATGCCTTTGCATCACTTACATATTAATTTATATGCATTTGTATTTTTAGATTTCCTCATTTATTCCTTCATTAGTATTATTTTATATTTTTAATAAAATTATTTATCAAGATTCCTTACTCTAGCAACCTCTTCATTAGTTAGATTTATTTATATTTACTTTACTTTTGTTTTATTTAGATTACTTATATATTTGGAATGATTTTTTTATTTATTTACTTCACTTTGACTGTTTTTAGAGATGGTTTACTTTAATTTGTTCTTTAATGGGAAGTTTATGTTTTCTTTGTATGTTTGCAATTGGAAAAAAGAAATGATTAATTTTTAGTTTATATTTTTTTGTAAATGTTTCAAAATTATTTTTTTTAGGCCAATGTTATTTTTTATTAATTTTTAATTTTTTCTTTTTTAAAGGTATGTTTGTGTTGAATTTAAATTTTAATGTTGTTTTTATGGCCAAGTTTTTTTAGTGAATGTCTTATTTTTTTTTTGTTTCAATGGTGTCAAAAGGCAAAAAAAATTAAATGCAAAATAAAAGTAATAAAAAGTAAATTGTATGTTTTCATTAATCAAATTGCAAATAAAAATAAAATGTTCATCAGAAAAATGGTAGCAAAGTGCAAAGTCATGCAGTACATGGTCATTCTATGGCATTGTAAAATGGAGTTTAATATTGCATAATATGTTGTTGGAAAGCAACCCATTTTTGCTCCATTTGTGCTTTTTTTTTTTGAAATTTTTAGAATTTCAGCAACAAATAGATCAATTTTTTGGTTTTTAGATTTCCTCACTTAAATGCAAATGATTAAGAGATATTTTTTATTTTTTTGGTTTTTTTATTTTTTTATTAATAAGATTCTGTAATAAATGCTAAACCTCAAAAGATTCTATTTATAAAATTTTTAGTTTAGTTTTCAGAAATTAGTGCAAATTCTATTTTGTGCTAATATATATTCTATTCTGTAATTTTATGATTGCAGAATTAGTTTTAGAACATTATGCAAGGTGCATGCAAATTGCTGGCATTTTTTTTGCAACACTTTGTTGCTTTTCCCCAAATAACTGTCTCAAATGTAAAATAAATTCAAATGAGGGTTTAAATAAAAGTAGAAATGATTCTTTTAATTTTTACTTTCTTTTTATAATGTTTGTAAATCAAACATTTTTTTTCATTAATTTTGAGAGTCTCTAATTTTGTTTATAAATAACTGTAATGATCAGTCTCCTTTCAATTTTTCATTTCTTCAGAAATGGCTATGAGCTCTTTTTGTTTTGTTTTTTTGTTAAGTTGCAGTTTATCACATTTTTTTGGTTTTCCAAATGTATTGTTTCAGATTTTCAAGTGGCAAATTTTATGTTATTTTTTCAGAAAATAATTTCATTTTTTTTGTTTCAAAATTGCAGTTTTTCTTAGAATTGCATTCTGAAAAAAAATTTTTACTACTAGTTATTTATTACTAAAAGTTTCTAGAATTTTTTAAGGGTTATGTTTTTGAAAATTAATTATTTTATTTATAAGTTTGCAGTTTTATTTATGTTAAGGTTTTTGTAGATGTGAGAGGTGTTTGTGTTTTGTATTTTTTACATTTTAATTGTTGCCCTTTATTTTGTTCTGTTTTGCAGAATGTTTGTATTTTTTTGGTCCTATTTTTGTCTGTTTGTGTATAAAATTTACACCATACTTTATCAATTTTTAGCAAAGTTGCCATATTTTTGCCCCATATTTTTGTCTGTTATTCATGTCCTTTTGAAAATTCATACTAGCACAAATTCTGTTATTCTAGCAACTTTCTAAGTTCTAGAATTTTATTTTTTGTTTATTTTGTCCTTTAGAAATATTTCAGTAGCATTTTTTCTGTTAGAGTGGTGTAGGTCTATTTAAAAATTTGTACATTTTAAACATAATAAGTAGTAATTTCATTTTTAAAAGCAATTTAATCATTGCACTAAGAAAGAACTAGGTAGTAAAGTGAAATAAAATTTATGCTGCATTTTTCAAAAGAACTGAATTTCAAAATAATACTCAAAAGGAAAACCGAAGTTATTATCAATAAACGAGTTTGGTTGAAGAGGCATTATACAAATTTGCTGCCTTCTTCAATCTGTAATCTTCAGCAATTACAAAAATTACTTTACGAGAATTGTTTGAATGGCTGGGGGTTTATACTAGGTTTGAGAGATTAATCGATTACGCTTTTGAAATGCTAAGCTACACCCCTGATAGTGAGACACCCATTATTGAGTTAATGTGTACTGACTCATTTCCATGTGTAAGAAATACATAGGTGAAGGTATGGGTGTGTGTGTATGTGTGTGTGTGTGTGTGTGTGTGTGTGTGTGTGTGTGTGTGTGTGTGTGTGTGTGTGTGTGTGTCTGTGTGTGTGTCCTATAAATAGGTAGGGAAAGGTATGGGTGTATCTGTAACAAATAGGTAGGGAAAAGTATGGGGTGTGTGTTTGTAAGAAGGAGGGAGGTGTGTGTGTTTGTTTGTAAGAGAGAGGGAGGTCTGTGTGCATGTAGGAGGGAAGGAGGTCTGTGTGTTTGTTTGTAAGAGGGAGGGAGGTATGTGTGCTTGTAGGAGGGAAGGAGGTGTGTGTGTTTGTTTGTAAGAGGGAGAGAGGTGTGTGTGTAAGAGGGAGGTAGGTCTGTGTGTGTAAGTAAGGGGGGGGGGTCATACCTCACAATTATCCAGAGTTTTGCCTCATATTTTCGGTTTCTCATAAAATTGTGTTTTTTCTTGCAAATCACTGAGGATTGAAGTCAAAATATTGGCAGACAGTTGAGTTTTAGACTTCATAACCTCAGAAAATGCATACTAATGCAAAATGTGTTCTTCTATCCACTTTCTAAGGAGGTAGGGGTATGAATGTGTGTGTCATACCTCAGAACTGTAAAGAGTTTCACAGAGTGTCCAGATTTTTGCTTTATATTTTTGGTCTGTTCCTCATAATTTTTTTTATTTTGACAAATCACTGGGATGAGCTAAGGATTAAAGTTATTAAATAATGACATATATTTGAGCTTCACACTTCATACTTTAGAAAACGCATTCTAACACAAATCTGATCTTGTAGCAACTTTCTAAATGGGTCCCTAGTTTTGGGCCCTTGTCCCCAACATTATAACAGGCTTTGTCCAGATTTTTTGTGCTAAGAGAGTGAGAGGTAGTGTGTGTGCGTGTATGTATGTATGTATAAGAGTGAGGTAGCATACCCTCAGCTGTCCAGGTGTTTGCTCCATATTCCTCCTAAAAGGATTGAAGTTGCTAAATAATAAGACATTTGAGTTTTAGACGTCATATCTTTTAGAAAAATACATACTAAAAATTCTGTTATTTTTAACAATTTTCTAAGTTCATGAGGGCAATATTTATAATCTGCCCCTGTATATTTTAAGCTTTGCCCAGATTTCTTGCTCTAAGACCATGAGGAATGTGTGTGTGTGAGAGAGAGTGAAATGCCCTAGCTAGAGTTAGCAGGTGGAATTTATTTTCAAGTGCATTTTTAAGGAATTGTGAGCTTCAAGGGAAGAGAAATTTACTGCTGCTCATGCTGAGTTTGCTTAAAATGTACAACTGTTTTGTTCAGCAAATGGTATCACTATTGTCATATAGAATTTTAAAGCAGTGCTAGTAGCACAGCAGGTAGCATACTTGCATCCTGGTGTAGAAGGCTATAGGTTCTACTTCCACAGCATGTAGACTTGTATTTTAAGGGGTTGGGGTACTGCAGTCCTGAGTATGTCCTCCTTTGGAGGAAATGCCTAGTAACTATGAACCTGTTTTTCAGCTTGCCACCCATTCCCTATTGCAATACACTAGCTTACCATTTTTCTTAATGTAGCATGGGCAATTTATTCTTTAAGGGCAGTAGGCACTGAATTTGTAGATGAAACACTGAAATATAAAGTTGTTTCCTGGCAACAACCTCTTCATTAGTTTCAGATCTCTTTAATGTAGAATTATTCAGATGACTTTTACTTCTGCAGAGATTGTGCATACTGACTGACATTGGTGGGTTTTAATTACAGAAGTTTAAGTGACCTTTTATGGTTGAAATGTTCTGAATTGGACAGTTTGTCATTATTGGTTCATATGTTTTGTTTCATTGCTTGCTGGAAAAGCATTCAAAACTATAAATTTAAAACACACTCTAACAAGTGGTGCTGTATTATAAAAGGGATACAATTAAATTATTTTATATTATAATTAATACAATCTGTATGTATTCATATGTATAATCATATGTATAAATATATACACTTCTTATCCCAGTAACAGTCAGGAAGGGATACTGTAATGTCTGTGTCACGAAAAAAGGTCTAAAGCTTTTCGTTAAGCATATAATGAAGTTGTTCACATCACTGATAATAGACCCAGTTTCATATAACTAAGGGTCAACCACACAAAAGCAGAAAACACCCAGAATTTCCCTCGCCCACTCAATAAACCTAATCTTGAAAAAAGAATTAATAATGTGCACATGTTAGAGCTATTGGAATTATCTTTAAAAAGATGAAGTGATGACTTGCAACTGTGTCAATGTTGGGATTATGAAGAAATGCTTGATTAAGAATTAATTAAAAGATATACATAATTTAGTGAATGCACACAATTTAAGTTAAATACAGCTATAATGTGTCATGCATTCAGAGCACAGAATGCCAGCTTTTATTTAAACAGCAACTTGTGTTACTGAGAGCTAATTTTGGAAGCCAAAGAACACTAGTGTTATAAACTAATCTGTTTAAATCTGTATAATCTGAACAGGCTCACGGGACTCAGTTTAGTGTCCTACAAGAGAAATACTGAGCTAATGAACACTATTCCCCAGTAGTTGTTTCTAAGTCACTTATAAATAAATAAATAAGACAAGAGGAAGTATTTTGAGATAAAACAAATATCTTGTCTTTATGGTAGGTAAAAAGTAAAAAGGAAAACTAAGTTAGTACCCAAGTAAATAAAATGATTATTAGAATTCAAAAGGGCTGCCAGCTGAAAGTTCCCTTGAGTTAGTTGCAATGTACATGGGGTATGTAAAAAAACTTATCACGGATTCCTAATTAAATCTAAATATCTGTAATCATTGTAGAAGTAAAGCATAAAACAGTATGCACATTAAGAATTTTGAACAGTGTTTATGGCAACTGGGGAGAAATAGCCAAGTAATGGGACCTTGTAATGGCTGTGTGGGGGTGGGGCTTTGTGGGTGGAGGGGGTGGGGCTCTGTGGGTGGAGGGGGTGGGGCTGCATGGGTGGGGCTCTGGGTTTGCACCCCCCTGCAAAAAATCCTGCAGGCTCCCTTGCTAGAATTCTCCAACTTACTGAAGTATCATCAAATCAACTTAGCCCACCAAATACTGTACTATCCTGAAAAAAACCCTGCCCAGGTCAGCCTTCTTAACTTCTAAAATTCTAATAGACAACTATGCTCCAGCAACAAAGCCTAAATTGAAACCATCTCATGTAAAAACAACTCTGGGGAATCTCTCTTTGCCCATGAAATTGCTAAAACCAGGAACAACCTCCCTCCTGACCTCAGGCTTCTAAAATGTAAATCCTCTTTCAAGAGTCTCCTGAAATAACATCTCTATACCAACCATTTATGCAACTGCAATGAACCTCCATAAAGTCACATATAACTACAGGGATATCTATGAACAACTTAAGTGCATTCTCTGTCATGGTTGCTCTATAAACGTATTATATGCTGTTCATTCTATGCAAAACCTGTCTGACTGCATCTAAGCTGCTCACTGTAAATATTGTAAATATTGTGCAAAATGTTATCTTTTCATCCATCCCAGAAATGGGCAATGCTGCAAACTAATATTTTTGTTGAGTTACACACTGTATATATTGTACAAAAATGTCACCTTTCATCCAACACAGGAATAGACAATGCTACTAAGTGATGATAGATTTTTCTATTGTTACATCTACCTGCAAATTTTTATCTATGCACTTTCATATTTTTTCTCATCTCTATTGCATTTTGTAACTTTGTAATTTCAGGTTAATATAATTTGCATGGTTTTTCTTCTCCTTCTCTCTTACTATTTTATGGAGCTTTTCTCCCCAGGACTCCGCTGAAAATGGACACTTGCTGTCCAGTCGGACTATCCTGGATAACAAATGTTAACTAAATAAATAAATAAATACTTCTTCTATACCCAGAGGATGCTACTTTAAAGCATTCATTTATGTCACATTTGTTGATTTGTTGAGATAATTACTCATTCTCATTGATGCTTGCTTTTGTGAAAAGACATAATAACGTAGCCAAAACTGCATGTATAGTCCGTGGATCTTTTATTTAAGTTTTTACCTTTGTTACAAATGGCACTGTTCTTTTATACCCCATCATCATACAGATATACTTGCATCACACCCATATTTAAGTCCTTTCATTACTGCAGTGAAGGAGGACCATGAATTGAAAACGGTTTGGGCACAAGCTGCACATAATGTGTCATTGGTTAAAGGTTGCCATGAGAACAATTATGTTAGCTATGTTCTTTTGGAATGGTTGTTGCAACTTTCCATTAGTTGCAAACAACATGCAGGTAGAGCTGTTGATGTTGACCCTGAGATGGTTTTGAAATATCCAGTTCCATACTATTAAGTAGTCACCTAGGAGTTTGGTTTGTAGTAAAGCTGGAGGAATTGTCAGAGAGCAGGATGAGTATGTTATTGATATACATGGTGATATTAATTCTATGATTATAAAGATAAAGTCATTAAATAGATGTGAAAGTGAAAGAGGCCAGCATTCACAAAAAATATTTGTATTGTGCTTATAAGAGACGTGTCATTATAATTTTAAAAAGTATTTTATTTTTTCAGGACCAAGATTTATTGCTTCAAGTTTTCTTTAAGAATAACAGTCTTATGGTTTACTGTGTCAAAGGCCCAAGTCATGTCACTGAAATGTCCATCTGTAAACAGACCCTTGTACAGGTTGGTGTCAGTGGTGTTAGTTACATGGTGAAGAACAAAAACAGTACAAAAATGTATATATATATTTATTTTGTTTAAAGAACAGAAATTTAATATCTGTCTGTGGTTTTGGGGATATTTAGGATTATATAGTTTGGGTAAGGGATTACATATGTGCATGTGTATTGTAATTAGACTGGAAGGTTTCTTGAAGTGAGGCACAGCATATGAGTGAGTAGTTTGGGGTGGGAGGTTGGCATAATGGTTAAGGTGTTCACCTTACAAACAGGAGGTCTGGGGTTTGATTATCAGATGGGGTAAATGGCTAGGCTTAGAATGGCCCACAAAGGCAGTTAGCCTAGTACTAACCTATGAACCTATAATTGAGGAAGGCATTTTTAAGGAATCATGGTGTAATTTATTACATTTGGAGGTTGACATTATGATTAAATTGTTAAGGAGGTTGAAAACTGCTTTGAAGGAAACTGTTTTGTAGTATAAAGTAGGCAATAGTCAAATGAGGGAACAACATTCATGGCGGTTCTGGAATTACTGCTGCTGTTTAACTTTTGCTTATCAATGGGTGTCATTCTTAAGGTTTTTCCTTTTTGTTGAGCCATGTATTATCTCTTTCTCTAAATAGGGATTGTGCTTCTGTACTCAACCAAAGGTATACCTGTCTATATATAGTGGAGGGTGGGGTGAGACAATTGGAGTGGGAAAAATCTCAGGGACTTAATAAGGAAGACACGTTTTAAAAAGTTAAAAAAGGTTATGGAACAAGAGGTAGAGAAGTAATGGCTCTGTTTACTATAGGCCAAAAGGTTGGGAAGAATATTGGAAAATGATTAGAAGAAGTGACTTTTTGTGGGGGGGGGGGACTTAATGCACAGGATGTAGGTGGGGGGGAGTTGAGAAATTTTCAGGAAGTGAGAGAGAGAGAGAGAGAGAGAGAGATAGAGAGAGAGAGAGAGAGAGAGAGAAATGTTTGCAAATAAGAGGCTTGGTGGTTGTATGGAGCACTACAGCAAAGTTGCGTAAGAAGGACTGAAAGGGTAAAACAGATGAGAAAATCAGAAGCCAGTTTGAAAGGGGATTGTTCTGAAATTAATAGGGAAGGATTTGTTGAATTGTGAGCACTTACAAGAGAATGGATTAGGAAGCTATGCAGTTAGTGAGGAGCAGATTGAAGAGAAAACTGCCATATGAACTTGGAAGAAATAGAGGAATGGAGTCTGGAAAGTAGGAGGTAAAGTCAGAAGTATAAATCTTCTATATGAGCTGGGCACAAGTCTATTATCCAGGTGGTACTGGATCTCAGCAAGATTGTGGAATGAGGGGTGCATACTTACAGCAGCATGTAGGAAGTATGCAGAATCCAAGGCAGATAATTCACTTATGGTGTTCTTTGGCCTCCAGACATCTGAGACATGTAGATATTTACTGAAGATACAGGGAGAGGTTTATGGATAGAAAGAGGAAACTCAACCTTGTAAGGTCAAACTGTATTTGCAGCCCTCATGACACAGGGAGTTGTGCAGCCTTTCTAATACTAAGTCCAAGATCACTGCCTTGAAATAGGAAGAATAGTCCTAGTTACTGCAACCTTGTATTAAATATATATTTTTCAATATTTGGATTTACAGTCTTACAAAGCAGTGGATCACAGCTGCAGTCCCTGGAAGTACAACAGGGCAAGTATGATCACATAGTTAGGGTAAGGGCTGAAAAATAATCTGATGATTCTACTCAGTGCTCAGTATAAAGCTGTAATTAATAACTGAATGTTCTTTATGCACAACAAGCAGTATAATGCCAAGTGGTTAATGAAATGACTGAATATTAAGAACAATTATGTTATAATTAAAAAAAAAATCCCAGAAGGAAAGTATCTATATAATATAAACTCATCCATTACTCATATGGATGTGATGGACTATAGTGGGATACATATGCTTTTCATGTTGAATATGAAAAAATAAAGAAGTAAAAATACATTTTGACACATGAAAGAAATTTCTTTGATATGCACATAAAAAAATAATAAAAAAAGAATTCATGCAGACAACTGAAAACTTCTTCATTGTCAACAAATGAAGTGCAATACTTTTCCTTTTCAGTTTTGCAATCTTTCTTACTCAAACTGCAGTTCATTTCCTGATTATTGCATTAACTAATAACAAGACTATTTCTTCTTAAATCAGAAGCTGAACTGGCATGTTTTGTATCACTTTTTTCTCCCAGTTTCACTTTCACCTTGTTCATTCTACTGTTGCTATCCTTATCATATTCATATTGTTTTTCCTGCTCTCTTTATTCATTATGATTGTATCCAGCAAGTACAAAGGGAAAAAGTGGTCAAACGCATGTTACAATTTACCATATATATCATAGTAAGCTCATGTTAGAATTTACCATATATATCATAGTAAGCTCATGTTAGAATTTACCATATATATCATAGTAAGCTTTCGGAGGTATGTTTTATCACTAAACAAACAACTGCCATACAAGAGCACACAGCACTTAAAGCAGAGTTTATTCCTGTGTTTGCATAACACCTCAGTGTACTCACTCCTCCATCAGCAAACGCAACAGGAAAGGGAAACAGAATTCAAGTGCTTTTCTTAGCTGCATTTTAATAACATTATTTACAGATCATGTGTTAAAAATAAAACACAGAGAGGATACTTGCATCATTTCCGAAAAGAGATGGTATGCTTTTTTCTTAGTGTTTTAGCTACATTTTTGCAGAATACTAGATTCAGTAATACAGCTGCAAAGTCACAGATTAGTGAGTGCTTTCATATATTATAAAAGTGGGAACTTGATAGTTTAACTTAAAGGCTTTGGACAAGATTTCAATGCACCTAAGGTTAGTAATATATATTCATGTATTTATCTTTCATTATCCATTTCATATTTCTGAAGGTCATGGGGATCAGAATGACCTATCCCAGCAGCCACTGGTCAAAAGGCAGAGAACCACTGTATCAAAGAATGAGCATATACACAGATACACGCACATGCATGCACAGACATGTGCACGTGTGTGCGCGCACGCACACACACACACCCTACAACACCATGGACTCCAATTCATTTGCTGGAATGACAGTGGAAATGGAAGACCCAAGTAAAAAAGTCCTTGGCATAATGAGAAGCAGATTCTGCACAGAAAATATCCCAGCTAGGAATATAACTGAAAACCCATGTACTGCAAGGTAACAGTGGTAGCCAATCCACTACCATACCACCAAATGTACTACCTACATTTAGGTTAATACAGCAGACAAGGATGCATTTTGTTTGCTCTTGTTTGGTGTATGAGGTGGGTAAATGAAATTAACAGTCTTCTGTATTCATCATTGCAGCCGCTATGAACTGTGCACAGTGTTGCTTGTCTATAGCGCTGCCAGAAGCATGATTCATGAAGAGAAATCTCAGCAATGACAGGACCATATATAAGAGCACAATGCTTATAAGTCTTTGATCTGGCCAGCAGTCTGTATGCTAAATCATTCATTTTTCCATAGACATGCTACAGAAGGCAGCTAAGAAAAAAAAAACATTGCCATTGTTAGAAAAATGACCAGCAAACAAAATAAACACACTGGCCAGAACATAAGGTTGACCGTCTTCATAACAGGTTAGTAATACAGCAACCCATAGGTTCATAGATTCATAGGTGAGTACCAGACTAAAAACCCTGAAGGTCCTTTTTAAGCCTAGCCATGCTTCCCCAATGTATTTGTCTGGTTTTCATGCCATTCATTTTATAGGGGATATAGCTTGGTATGAGTGGTCGAGCATGGAAGACCAGGGGCAAATTTACAATTTCACATCCATTGATCCAAGTTGTGCTTGAATAGGTGCAAGGAGGAACTATGACTCGCATCAATAGGAAGTCTGCTACAGAGAAGGTGAAGCCTCTCAGACACATACTGCCCCTCCAACATGTGTTATTTATGTTGCAGATGAGGTTTAGGTCCCTAGATCGGGTGTGTATACTACTGTTTGTTTTTCAGAAGTGCAACAGGTCCATAAGGACAGGATCATAGATGCCTTGAAGCCAGGCATAGATAATTCTCATCAGCATGTGGGAGAATACATATAAGGAAAAGGCTTTCAGGCAGTCCATGTAAGACATAGTGTCTATGCCATGTATTCTTTTGTGAGGAACCTCTGTGGACACTCCAGTTGCTGCATATGCCTGGTCAGGTATGTGCCAAAGGGGGTATTGTATTCAAATGATTTGTCTAATGAGGGATGAGTACTACAGAACAATGAAAACATCTTTATGAACCGAGCCAGGCATCTGAATAAAAAAAAATAAAAATCAGTAAATGTCAACAGTTTGTATCACAGAAACTAGTGGGGAAAGATTGCTGGTTCCCTATAGCACTGGATAGCCAAGATTTTATTTAGCATTCTACCTAATTAGTTAGGCTACTAAAATAATCAGCATACACAATTAAATAATCTTTCAACATAACACAAACTAACACTGCAAAATATCATAAATATGAATGCTATTACTTTTGCAAGCAGAATACACTCATCTTTTAACTAAAGATAAAACATATATATAAAAAAGGTTTAAGCTGATACTTCCATCTTATAGTCCATGTTATAACCATGAAAATGCAGCAGTTATTTGGAATAACTCAATATCCTTTATGGTATGGGGCACTTAGCTTTGCTTTTACTTCATAATACACCAGCTGCGTATGTAATTTTTACTAAATGCACACCCTATCTTTGTTTTTATATATATATATATATATATATATATATATATATATATATATCTATATATATATATATATAGTATATATTTTCCATTGTCTCATCAAAAATGCAGTTGTCCAAAATACTCATCATAACTCTAGGTGCTGGAATAATTGGATTATTGCTGCAGATCCTTCTTAATGAATGAGATGTATCTGCATGCAGACAACAGTATTCTTTCTGGCCAGAGTTAAGAACATTTCAACATCCCCAACTAAAATCCACTCTGAAGATGTCAGACAGAAAATCAGAAGTAAATGAAATAGCTTATATCATCTTCTGCTTTTTCCCCCTCTACCATAAAATCACCAACAAAGGAATTTAACCCCCTAGCTTCACCAGGCAGAGGGGTGTATAAGCAAAGTTAGTCTGATAAAAAAGATAGCAGTAACCTGGCACTTAAGCTAACCCATAAAGTACACAGATACAGCACATGTAAAAATAGACTCTCTTCCAATATGGGAGTGAAAACCCCCACTAACTTAAAAATATGCCCACTTACTATGTGCATAAGGCAATTACCAGCTCTTCTATTCTTGGAAAGATCCTGCTGAAGCTATGTAGTTCATCCAAGAAAAAGTGTAAGAAAGATGGGGAATGACTGATGGGAGCTCCTGATACAGCAGTGATGTTGTTATTTGAACTTCTATTGTTATGATGAGTACCTTCGCATTGTTAAATAGTGTTCATCATAAGGAGCATTATGCATTTCATTTAAGAGATTTTCAACCAGTGAAAGGTCACATAATCTTGGATGTGGCTAGCAGACTGCAGCATGATCTGTGACTTTGCTGGATGGCCTAAACTATCCATCCACTTCATGTTTTTTGTCTCATTTCAGACAGTTCTTTCTGCCTCTACCAGTCCACTCTTGTTTGCTTCCTATAAAAGGACCACTGTTTATTGAGGCACTACCATGAAATCTCTGCACAACATGGTTTTCCTTTTCAGTTTGAATTTCCTGAACATTTCTTGGAAGTGGCTCTTCCTTGCATTCTGCTTAGTGAGTATCATACATCTGAGACTAGAAGATGATAAATGTAGTGCACCCATTTTAGCCAGTAAAGTAATATAACTACCATACATAGCACAGGTATGTGATTCCCTCCCCTGCTCATGAATAAACTGAGCAATGGTTGATGCATCTCCTTGTATCTGCTACTGCAAATACAACCAGAATATAACTGATAATTAATGTTATTGAATAACTATGCATCTCTGCCTAAGAGCTCTGATATAATTTTTGGCATATACACTTACTATAGTTTATCTCAGTGAGCATTTAATGCTACCTTAATGTAGAACAGTTATACGCAATGGATGCTGAATGGAATGGAAAACAGACAATCAAATGATATGACATAAAGCAAATAAATCTTGTATGTATTCAAATATATATGCATGCTATTGACAGTTATATATTTGTAGGATCACAGACAGTCTAGCATCAAATTATCCACCTTGTATAAACCAGTGACTGAGCTGCCAGTTATGGATGCCAGAAGCTCCTTACTGGTGGTTTGCCATGATGTTGTTTTCTTCATCTATCAGTAACGGTCACAGATTTTACTGCAATAGCTCTTACAATTTTCATGTTTTGTAGCATGTAACTGCCACTGTCAGTGGCATTTATTAACTGCGTCTTTGTCCACCTATAGCAGTGACATATATGAAGACCTACTTCCACAGTTGTTTGCAATTCAGGTACATTATTCTCAGACACAATAGCCAGACCACTGTGAAAGACACCTGGCATCACAGTAAAGAGCCACACTGTTGTGATAGGCACTCAACATCACAATAAAAATCTCCTTTACTGTACAGAAATTCATGCAGTATTATGGTGAGCCACGCTGTTTTATCATAATACCTGTGTGGAACAAACACTACAGGGCCAACACCCATATCTACATGTATGTAAATATGGGTGGTGGTCCTGATATAGACCTATAGCCATTCTTTCACCACTAGCTAAAATCATGGAAAGATGCATACACTAACAAATCATGCACTCTCTTATTCAAAACAGAAAGCTCGCTGACTCTCAGCACGGCTTTAGGCCATTCCACAGTACCACCACGGCTCTTCTAGCTTTCTCTAATGTCATCAATCTTCATTGTAACAACAACAAACTATCTTCAGCTCTCTTCTGATGGTCAACCATCAGCTGCTGCTCAATACCCTACAAACCATCAGTTTAGACCAACATGCAATACAATGGTTTCACTCCTACCTAAATGGTAGACAGCAGGCTGTCTTATGGCAGAGCAAGCTGTCATCCCAACTTCCTCTAACCCTAGGTGTCCCACAAGGGTCCATACTAGGTCCCCTTCTTTTCTCTATCTTTATCAATGATCTGCACACCACCATCCCAGGAGCCACTTGCATCCAATATGCAGATGACTCAACTCTAATATGCTCCGCCTCCTCTCCTACACAACTTCTAACCCTCACCCAGACCACTTTCAGCATGGTAGAAACATGGCTAGCTAATCACCGCCTGCTTCTAAATCCTACCAAAACCAAGCTACTACTTTTCTCCCCTAACCGTAGAATTTCTCCTCTTTCCTTCAACATCAAATCTAGCAATGACACCATTATCTCCGCTGATGACCACACAAAGCTTCTAGGAGTAATCATAGACAACAACCTTACATTTGATAAACATGTGAATCACACTATTAAGTCCATCAACAAAAAACTTGGCTCCCTGTTTAGAGCTAAACCTTTCCTCACCCCCTAGCTAGGGTAGCTATTGCAAAATCACACCTCCTCTCTACCCTTATGTATGCCTCCACTGTACTCACCAACCTATTCAAACCTGATCTCAACAAATTATCAGGATGTTACAATCATATAGCCAGATTCGCTACTGGCATGGCTTTGAAGACCCATCATTGCCAGAACCTCAAAGCACTGGGATGGCTAGAGTATCCTACCCTTCCACAGCTCAGTATAGTAGCGCAAAAAATACTCCATCAACCTGAAAACACGCCTGCCCTCAAAAATATTTTCACCCCTCATTGTGCCACCAGGCCATTATGCTCAGCTGATAAACTAATGATACTGACCCAAAAATCCAACAATTCTGCAGGCGATGCTATATTTGCCAACTCAACTGGTAAAATCTGGAATCTACCTACCTACTACCATTATCAAGGAAACCTCACTACCCCTATTTAAAAGAGAACTCAAAAAATACCTCACATCTCATTGGCTGTGCTCTTGTTCTAAACCTGACTAACAACTTCACTAATACATGTCTTGCTAGCCAACCTGCTGTTTAGCCAAATATCTATGTCTCATAGTATATCAATGTCTAAGCATTGTGAATTATGAGATCTGATTGTATTGTATTCCATGTTTACATTTTCTGATACATGTCTGCCAATCAGATGTAATATCTGCACATTGTGTACATTGATATCCGCCTGTATTCTTTGTCTATATTTTTCTAAACACGTCTGCCTGAGTTTATCACTCAGTGATGTATGTACTGTCTCCTTTTTGGTATGTGGCGCTTTTCTCCCCAGGCCTCCGCTGAAAATGGACATATATCCAGTCGGACTATCCCGGTCAACAAATGTAAAATAAATAAAATAAATAAATAAATAAATACACATATCTGTGTATCTATATCTATATATCTATATCTGTGACTATGTCTACCTATATCTATCTAGCTACCTATATATATATATATATATATATATATATATATATATATATATATATATCTCAGGAACACCAAGCAAGTATCACCACGATGTAATAAAACAAACAGTTTATTCCAGAAAAACACAAGTATGCTCCTTCAGGTTACAATTTAAATGAAAAATTCAAGCATTCTTATAGCAGTACCAATTTCATAATCAAATCATTAAGAGAGCTTAAATTCCCGCTCTTTCTAGAATAATTAAACAATTAATATATGTATATAGTGGTTGTTTCCTTAAAAACATAGCCACACTTTTAAAAATATATTCAGTTAATAATAAAACAATGTGACTGTATTAAATCCATTATATAAGCATAAACTTCTTACTAAAACAGAGTTACACAAATATGAATATAAAATGTGAATATAAAATAGATATATAATAGATATATGTGTGTGTGTGTGTGTGTGTGTGTGTGTGTGTGTGTGTGTGTGTGTGTGTGTGTGCACGCGTACACACACACATATCTGTCTATCTATCTATCTATAGAGAGAGAGAGAGAGCAGGAGCGAGACAGAGAGAGACACACACTGACACATACACACACACACACACATATGGACACACACAGATCTGCATGTGTTTATGTCTCATACATTGGATGATGGCCAGCAATGTAAATTTCACAACAGTCATGGCCATGTATGCTTTACATCTGCCAAATGAGATATATGCACTCTTCATGTGGTCCTAGGAGTACCTGTTCTGCAAAAAGCATTATAGAAGTTAGTCTTCTGTGCACAATTCTCGGATTTCTAGCATGTGTCTGTTGCAGGCAACATTCTTGTGATGGTAATGCACAAATGTTCTTCTGCTACAATTTGTGATGGCAAGTATGGTCTCCCATGCAAATACTGCATGCAACCTCAACAAGACCCTGTCCCTTTTCTGTGTCTCTTACTGACTATTAAGGGTTAACCTATGCCTGACCTACAAGTCATTCACAAATCCAGTCCTGATGGAGTATGATGGTCACCTGATCTAGAGATCAAAACTTAATCAGTGACTCAAAACATGCTGGAGACACAGATATGTGTCTCAGAGTTTGCCCCTTCTTTGGAACAGGCTTCCTATTCACAATAGGCAGAGCCCTTCCCAGGCCCTCTTCAAATCCAGTTTGGATCAAAGGATGGGAAACTACAAATTCACACTTAGGGGAATTGCTTATGTCCCCTTTTGGACATGCGCAATCTGTTATGATATTCACTGCATAGGCACAATCCCATGCCACCCTCTTGCCCCTAGGGGCCATATATTTGGTAGAATCAGGTTATATTGACTTGGCTTATGAGGGGTCTTAAGCAGTGAGCCTAGTAATCTCATATGAACCTATGAACCACACACCCACACACACTTTGTATATATTCACATTTACACCACCTTCATTGCCAGAAAAGAAGATCTATTCACAATGCAAGTAGCTAACTAGATAACATAACATGTCAAAACTGAAGTCTGATTAGTTTGATATATATATATATATATATATATATATATATATATATATATATATATATATATATATATATATATATACACATATATATTTACACACACATTGTTCCATTGCCAGTTTGTTTAGTAATGCATTACAGTGACATAGTAATAGTATAGTAAGATACTATGGACTCCAAGGGAATGTATCCAGTTGAGTACAGTGAGAATACCTGAATATTCTCAAGATTCATACAAGTGTTATGTGCGTGGATGTAGCAGATCACTGCAGTTTATCCTAAACCACATGCTTTCCCACTAGTAGATGCATGCTAATAAATATGTGAATACTACAGTATTTACGAGCTGAGCGGTTAATGTAATCACTGCATAAACATTAAGAGTAGTAATTTTAAGTAGAGCATCCACACATACTGCAACAATTGAATCTAAACTGCTGTATATTTGTCTGTATGTGTATATATATATATATATATATATATATATATATATATATATATATATATATATATATATATATATATATATATATATATATATATATATATATATATATATATATATATATATATATACAGGTTTACTATCAAATGACTGAAAACCAAAAAGACTGAAAATTCAAAATACTGAACATATTTTTAATGCAAGAGGCAAGCCCCCCTGCTCCCCTCATGTGGGGGGCTGAGCCTGCTACACCCCCTGCTAACTATATATATATATATATATATATATATATATATATATATATATATCAACTCCAAGATCGCACAGCAGTGGAGAAGGGGCAAATTCCATCATTCAGTATTTTGCATTTTTAGTCTTTTTGGGATTCAGTATTTTGTTTTTCAGTCATTTGATAGTAAACCAACTCAAATGTTGTTGCTGTTAATTTATTAGTGACCATTGATGTTTGTAGTTGTTATACTAACATGAAACTTAGGTAGCACCTTGAATACCTTAGAGTCACTTTCTGTTAAAAAAAGAAAGAAAGAAAACATTTGCTAATGCCAAATACTGCCTTACGGAGCCCCGGCAGTGCTGAATTATTGTGAAATGGAATGATGAGATGATACTGCAGCTGATATAATGCAGCCTTGAGAAAGCTGCTCTGTGTTTTACTGCACGAGTATTAGAATGTCCACATGTGAAGCCGTATCACACTCAGAACAGTTCAGCATGTGGGAGCTTTGCTAAGTCATTTGCAGAGTCACTTAGCATATAGCTTGATTTAATTCTGCTGCTTTAATGTGCTTGTGAAAAAAGATGACCAATGAAAAGCAGTGTGTAGCATTATGTGGCCATTCTGTTGGATACTTCATAGTTCAAAATAGTAGCCATGTATAAGGAAGAGGAACACTTCATTTTATTTTACATGCTTGTGAATATTTTTGATGTACTATTTACAGGGAAGCAAAAGTAGCTGTGATTCAGAAAGGACTACCACCAATAGAAAGCCCTAACATGGGTGGTTAACCACTGGCAAATGCTTTTCTGATTTGGGGACAGGCCCAACTCAGGAATTCTGCATGGAATTCTGGGAGGAAACCTGTGCTAAGTTGCCATGTGCTGTTCCCCAGAAATGCCAGTGGGAAGGGATTTATGTACCCGAGTGAGTCTGTGTATAAATTATCAAGGCCGACAGTGTTAATTAACATAGCAGAATGACGTATTCCCTATTACTTCTAATGGGAGAGACTGCATTATAGGTAAGTATTGGGGAGCTTAGCTACGATGCAGTGATGGCAAATGTATACATCTGTATATGTGGTGGTAGCCTGTGTACATGTCTGCAAGAGTGTGTGTGTGTGTGTTTTTGTGTGTGTGTGTGTGTGTGTGTGTGTGTGTGTGTGTGTGTGTGTGTGTGTGTGTGTGTGTGTGTGTGTGTGTGTGTCTGCATGGGTGGTTGCAATAGAGGGTTAGTTAGGGGACTGATAGAGTAGGTATGTCTGTGTGTGTGGGGGGGTGGGGTGGAGGTGACCATGAGTGTAATATGTTAGGGGTGTGTGTCCATATGGTCTTCACTGAGAATTCTTGTGTGATACTGAAAATGTTAAGTGTAAACCAAGTATAAGCAATGGAACATTTTCACTTTATTGTACTGCAGTTGCTATTTGTTGCATAGTTTAATGGGGAAGCAGCTTACAAAATGTGGTCTTGTCTGATACGTGATCTGTGATGTATGCTACTGAGAAGTTAGAGCCAAAAAATGCAAATAAATAAATAAATAAATAAAAATAAAAATCTATTTATGTTACATATTTGTAAGCATCAGTTGTTTTACTGATATGTACAGTGACGATTCGACTTAGAGCAATATGATCTTAATCATTTGACAGTTTCTGTTCTATGATATTCAATATTAAGAAATAAGAACAAATATAAGAACGAGGATAGTTCACATTATTTCTCAGCAAATTTCATTTAAGTATATTGTTTACTGGGAAATAAACATATTATAACATGTTCTTGCTATTCTGTGATACAGTAAACTCTCAGTTAAATGGAACTCAAGCAACCAGCAAAAAAAAAAAAAAAATCAAAGAAATACAGTACAATTTTCATGTGCTGTGCTTTCTGTTTTCTGCAGACAGAAACATACCTTATGTTTTAGAGTTTTAAAAAGGAAGATAGGAATAAATGCCCTCTCTCCCCAACCTGAAAACAAGTCAAACCAAATGAGTAGTATAGGGTACAGTTAGTCAAGGATATTTTTAATAGTAATCCTCAAGCAACCAGAAAGTACAGTTATCCAGCATCTACGAATCCCCATGGGTGCCGGTTACTGTGAGTTTACTATATTAATAATAAGAAATAAAAGACTAATATAATCAAGAGAGTATTTCAGTTTATTTCAGATTTTTTTAACTACTTGAAATATCATCTTACTGTTAAGCAATATGGTGTTAATTGCATGTCAAGTGCAATTTTGTGACACTCAACAATATAAAATTATAGTCCATTATAAGCAAGACTGGAAAAGATATAGCATAATATAAGCAAGATGAATACCTCACTTTCTTTCACGTTTCAAGTAATGACTGGGATTAATTTATGCCAACACTAAGTGCACACCATTCTGAGTGAACACCCGCAGTGGTGGTGCTGCGGTAACATTGTAGCCTCACAGTAAGATGCTGTTCTATTCTCAGCTAGAGCGTCTTCTGCATGGAGACATGCATGAATGGGCGTACCTTTGTTGAAGGTTGTGCATCAGAACTGGTAACTCTGCATGCAAAACTCAACTACCAATCATTAGCGGACCGGAGTTCCGCTGTGTCGACCCCTAACCGGGAAAAGCCGAAAAGACACAACACTAAGTGCACACCATTCTGAGTGAACACACAACACAAGCATAACTCACACCTTCTTCCTCCTAATTCAATTTTCTTGCAGCCCTAAATATTGAGGAAGATTCATAAAAGTTACCACAAAATGTACAGTACATATACACATATACTGTAATCTTTATGAGTGATAAGAAAGCACAAACAATGTGGTAGGGCTGTTTCTGAATACAGATCATATACACTTAATGTAGACATTAATGAATCTGGCCCACTTGTGTGGTGCATACCTCTCAACTGTACAGATTTTTGCAGACTGTTCAGATTTTTGCCTTTTATTTTTGGCCTGTTTTTCACAAAGTTGTAGTTTTCTGACTAAGTAGTGGTTAAATCATAAAAAACTGAAGTTAGAAAATAATGACAGACATTTGAGTTTCAGACTTCATACACTTCAGAAAATTCATGGTAATGCACAACCTGTTATTCTGTCAACCTTCTATGTTTGTAAGAGTAATATTTAAAAATTGTCCCTATTTTTGGGCCTTTGTCCCACTTTTATTTATGGCTTTGTCCAGATTTCTTGCTCTAAGAGGTTGAGAGCTATGGTGTGGTGGTGAATTGGGAAACAACATAATGCAGTAACGTCTTGAACATTTGCCAGCCTAGACCTTAATTCTGTTTGCTGTTATGCACTATTGAAGCAGTGCAACCTCAGGTGAGGTGCTGTTTGCTTTCATGAATTAACATAGCCACCAGATATTCAGCTACATTGTACAGCTGTATGCCACTCAAAACATCTTTGCATGTAAACATTTAGAGGCTGTATTAGCTTGATTGTATTAATGGGCTTTTGCACAAATAAATGTCAGGAAGCAAAAACAGCATTATGATATTATCGTCTGATACCTGATGCTCATATATAACAGACAAATATGTGTAGGTGGAATATTCAATTTATTTTTATAAAACTACGGAAATCATATGGATGTTATTACAGTACTAATAAATCTTAAAACTTGCAGGTTGTATTATTTCTGGTACAGCATTATGTTTTTAGTTGCTTAAGAAGAATGATTTTGCAATTTGCAACATACACAAAGAATAAGTAAATGCAAGCAAGAAAAATATTGTAGTTTATTTATATTTTATATGACATTGTTAAAAAGCAGATGGTGAAATAATAATTAGATTTAGGTAGACACTTAAAATGATGAATGAATCTGTCCAGTGCGGAGAATAGGGATGGGAGAGCAAGGTCAGAAGCCTAAGAAGAGCAGAGACCTTCATCACAGCATTATTATTATTATTATTATTATTTTTATTATTTTTTTTGAAAATCTCCATTGTTTATTGACCTGCAAAATCACACATTCACAAACATATTAGTTTAATATCTCATCAGAAAGATGGCATACTCAAGAGTATAGCACCCACTTTATACTGCATTGCTGTGTCAACAATTGATCTACCTGGTGTGGGAATAGAACTTACAGCCTTCTACACCAAAGACAAGTGGCACTACTTGTTGTGCCACTAACACTGCCATTGCAATCGCATTATTGCTTTTTAAGATTACATAAAGTAGTATATCATCTTGGAAGCCATCCTCTGAAGACCGGACTAGGCTTATCCACACTAACGTTAGTATGCTGATCCAGAGCACTGTTTTTAATTAAAAGCAATCATTTTTACCAGGCTACTGTATTCACATCTCTTTATTCAAGTCCTGCAATTTTAGTTGAAAAATGGCATGTGAGGCAAAGTCACCTTGTTCTTACAAAAATATTGTATTTTTACATCTGTCCCAATTTATGGATTTTACAGTACATAATCCTATAGCTTGCAAGATTTATGTCCAGCTTAATACTAATTATCCTGATGAATGACAGATAAAGTTCTTATGCAGCAAAAATTAACAGGGGCTTGTGGAGGGAGTAGGAGACAATGTTCATTATATTGTCACTGCTGCAGTAGCCTTATCCATGTTGGTTCTATCTCTCATAGGATATGACAGCCAGCCAGCTTCTAAAGCTTCAGGGTACCTTCCATGCACCCAATCCATCTTGAGCTGAAATAACTAAAAAGACAGTTTGGGGTGCCAGGCCTTTCAGAGATTTCCTGGCTGCCACTGAAGGCTTTAGAGGATTGATTGTCAGCTTGGGATGTTCCTTTGCTGGGTAGATGAATTCTCTTTGGGAAAAAAAAACTTCTATTTTAAAAAAAATGTTTGTTTTATAGCATTCTCCTCTTCAGGAAAGTTATTTTAAAGTTAGGAGTTTGGGTCTTAATGGACAGTCACAAAACTGTATTGTACTTTTAAACAAGAGCACCTTTTTCCTGTCAGTTTGAAATTAAAAACTAGTAGCATATATGAGAAAGAAACAAAGGGTGGAGAAAAAAAGTGCTGAAAGTGCAAAGCAGCTTACTATGGAGAAGCTGGTAGAAACAATTATGTTAGAGACTATATGGAAGGAAATTACAGACGTTAAACAAACATTACTTGACAGTCTGTGAAGCCAAGAAAAGAAGTTGGAAGAGATTGTCAAAGGCTTAAATGAACATACAACAGTGAGTTAGAAAACCAGGAATTGTGGGCCTGAGTAAATTATGCTGAATGATTTCTGGATGACTTGGAGCACAAAGAAGTAGATCCAGAGGATCAAGCTAGGAGAAAGAATTTAAAAGTTATGGGAATTCTGGAGAAGACTGATGGAAGTGACTGTATGAAGATGATGACGGGTCTTCTGGAAAAGTGGATGGGCATACAAGAAGAGATTAAAATTGAATGGGCCTATTGCACAGTATGGAGACTGATGGCTGAAGTCTGGAAACCAGGGAAACAGTTGAAGGTTGGAGATAACATGATTTATGTGGATCATGATTACTCGTTGGAAACTCAAACCAAAAGCAATGACATGAGACCTGCAATCAAGGAATGTAAGAGTAAAGGATTAAGATGGTGACTGCTATCCTGCAGTACTTCACATCTTTGTACAAGGAACAGTGCAGTCCTTCAACACACCAGATGATGCAATGGAATTTCTCAGAAAAATCTATTAATCTGAGGTATGGCCAAGAAGACCAAAACAAGCAATTATTGAATCCCAGCATGACAGAACCTATAGGAAAGCTGAAGGGTTTGAATAAGGAGTTGAGTTATTTTCCAATTTTAATAAAAGACAGAAGTTGACAGAGAAGGTGCAACAAATTAGGGAAGCTAGAAAATTGCGTGATGACCAGGCTGAAGGAAACAGTGCTTTTGATTAAATATTAGATTTATTCGAGATTGGTTTATACTTTGGATTTGGTTTAAAGTAGCAGTAGCAAGAAGAATCTTTTTGGAAAAGGACATAAATCAATAAATGGACACATGAGACTGGAAAGAGAGAATGAGCAAACGTGGGCTAAGGAAGTGATAAAGACGGAAATACATGATTGGACATAAGGAAGATGGAGGATGGGATAGAATTAAAAATGTGAATTAGAATGCGGATCCAGAAAAAAATGAAACAGGAGATACTGAAGAGATGAACACATAAGGAGGCATTAATAGCAAAACTGGGGAGATTGCAAGAACATAGTGGAACAAGCAGCAAAGTAGATAGAAGGAAGGCGAGGGAAGTCAAACAGGAACTGCAGAGATGGGAGGACACCAGATTGTGGGAACAGAGAATAGAAGCAGAAAGACTTTTTGCTACACCCACACCATTAGCAACTAAGGTGTTAGCTAAAAGACTAAGACAAAAGGCTGTAGAAAGAGATATATTTATGATAAAAAGGATGGGAAAGGAACATGAGGAGGAAACACTAGAAGGAATATTGGATATGTTTAGGGAATATTATAAAAGGAGAGTCAGAGAAGGACCAACAAAGAAGTGAACTGAAGAGATTAAATTATAGAATACTAAAAGGAATTCAGCTGGGGCATAGGGATAAGGATATTCTTTTAGCACATACAAGTAGGGAAAAACTAGAAAAGGCCTTTGATAAATTAGTTAATGGGAAGCCATCTGGAAGTGATGGAATTGCTGAAGAATTTTGGCATTTAAATAAAGAGGTGGTTATAGAGAGATGGTTGATATTATTTGATAGCATATTGGAAGGGTCAAGTTCACCAGAGACATGAAAATGAGCACTAATTTCAGTGCTATACAAGAAAGGAAAGGACCCTTTGAATCCAGCCTCATATAGACCTGTATCAGTTCTGAGCCATGATTACAAATGTTTTATGCAGACCCTAACAGAAAAAAAAACTGGTAGAATCTTGAAAGAAAGAATAGGTTATGTTCAAACAGGATTTGTGGGAGGACAAAGAACAGCAGATAACATTATTGAAACACTGTTGATTAAAAGACTTCACAAGAGAAGGCCAACTCATTGTATCTGATATTATTAGATACTCAGAATGAATCTGATAGGGTGGATTGGAAGCATTTATTTAGGGTGATGATGAGGATATGGTTTTCCAAAAGAATGGATTAAACTACTAAAAAAGATGTATTCGGGACAACTGCTAAGATCAAAATTAGGGCTAGATTATCTGAGAAACTAATTATTAAAAGAGAGACTCACCAGAGTTGCTCTTTATCTCCACTTTTATTTGCAATTTATGTTGAACCATTCTCAGAATTCATTAGGACCTCAGATATAAAGAATCAGCACTGGGAAGGAAAGGAAAGGAAGATAGTTTTGTATGTAGATGATGTCTGATTATCTTTAAGCCACTGTGAACAAGCTAAAGAAACGTTATGGCAGTTGTTGGAAGACTTTGGAAGAGAGAGACAGGGTATAGAATTAATAAAGATAAAACTCAGGTTATTTGGGGAGGTAGCCAGGAAAGATGAAGGCATCAATAGGGCAAAGAATTTTGGGTAGATGCAATGAAATTCCTGGTGTTATGGCTAGTAGACAGTAGAGGGATCTAAATTATTTACATACAACAGGATTTATGACAAATGCAAACAACTATTACAAAAATGAAAGATATTGAACTTAGATTTCATGCAGGGAGTGTCAGACTTGCAAATATGAATATTGCCAGAGTTTAATTACGTAGGACAGGTATTTTGGGACCTACTTATTTAAAGAAGACAAAACAGATTTTTAAAGACTTATTTTGGGGTGAGAAAAAAACAAGAGTGAAAAGGGAAAAATAGTTCAAGACACTAACAGGGGTGGCCTAGGAATTCCAGACTTAAAGAATAGTCTGCAAGCAGGAATGGCTGTAAATGTATTAAGACTGATAGATGTTGGACATAATGCAGACTACAAGAGAATAATATGGGATAGAGAAAGACAGTGGATAGACAAAGGGGATATATTGACAACTTTGTTGGAAACAGCCGAAAAGTAGATAAAGACCAATTAGTTTAGATAGGCACAGGGCCTATTTAAAGAAAGATAGAAGGAAGACATGAAGTCTTGATCTGGAAGGGTGATTATGACAGGGGGATTAGAGAAAGACCGGCATATGGAAAATAACCTTTAAAGGTGGTGAATTAGACAAAAAAAATGTAAAATATTGACCAGATTCAAAGATAAAACTGTGGGAAGCAATAAACCAAGAATTTCAGTTGGTGGAAGACTTAAGGTAGGAGTATGAAACAGTACAGGATAGATGGCACAGAATGACAAAAGGAGTAAGGAAAGAGAACAGGATACCAAGAATATTACTAGAGACAGAGGGTAAAAGATTGGAGAGAAAGAATATGAATGGTTTACTAAGGTAGGAAAAGAATGGCTGAGGGAAAACGGAAAGAAACTAAATAGTAATTTGAAGACTATGTGGGAGAAAATGTTGGAGACTCAAACTGCAGAAGTGAAGTGGTTCAACATGATTATATTGCCAAAATTTGTCAGCAAAGCCAGGAAGTTTATGATTTTTGCTTGGAAATGCTTGCATAAGTATTTTTATACACCAGCTAGATTAACAAATATGTTTCCGAGGTTTAATGCCCACTGCTGGAGATGTTTTAGAGAAAGGGGAACATGGATACATTTTTGGAATGTCAGAAATTAGACCAGTATCAGCAGGGCATTGAGGAAATTCTGCAAGAACTCACCAAATAAAAAGTAAGGCAGAACCCTAAATTATAGTTGCTAGGGTGTGAAGAAGAAAGAGCTCTAAATAAGTATGATGTAATTATAGGCAAACTAATAATGGTTGGAATGAAAGGAATCACATGAAAGTGGGAAAAAAGTGGAGAAGCCCAAAGTAGAGGAGGTGAGGCAAATGATACAAGATACTGAACAATTGGAGAGACCTGAAAGGGTAAAGGGAAACAGTAGAGTTTGTCGAGCACATAATCTGGGGACAATGTCTGCAAAGAATCAAGGGTCAGGAAGACTGGAGATAAAGAGCAAAATGACAAAATGGGGCTTAAGGACCAGTTATGAGGTTAGTTGCACAATGATAAGAAAACAAAGGAAAAAGTAGATGTGAGAAGCCACAGGGAGGGATACATGTATATAGTTAGTCTGGACAAGTTCAAAGAAAATAGGGGATAGACAAGAGGCCCACAGGGCACATAAAGCAAGAGATAGTTTTGTTGCCTGAGGTTTAAGGCCGAATACCCACAGAATGAATGTGTATAAATTAGGTGAAACGATAACAAATACATTATAAATTGTAGGCCGGAAAAAATTGTGACCTTGTATTGAAACTATATATTTGATAAAATTGGATATCTTTTTCCTTTCCTTTTTCTGTAAGTTATATTTGATGCATATAGTTATTAATTTTAATCAATTTAACGTGTTGATTTTTTAGAAGATACTTGATATTTGCAAGATTTGATTTAATAAAGATACTATTGTTAATTTTTTAAAAAAGTGTTTGAAAAAACATTTTTCTGTGGAGAAAATGTGATTATTTTATTTTTTGCAATGGGAAAGCATTTTAAGTACTTTTTATTGTGAAAAAAGTGATTTTTAAACATTTTCCAATTTTACTTGCTTGTATTGCTTGTTTTCTACAGGAAAGAGACACCATTTATGGTTTGGCCATGGAATAAACTTTTACTCCTGCAATCAGTCCTTCCTTCAGCCACAGAAAGAAAAAAAAAAGTTAAGCAAACAGCCTTTGCCACCACAGCATGTTAGCAATTTGACTCAGCCAGAGGTGGGTGACTCTGCTGTGGCCATTAGCTGTACCTTAGATCACTCATATTTTACTCCAGAACTCTCTAGCATATCACCTGCAGTCACTATGGACCGGGGGTTAACCACATCCTCTTTGGTTGTTAGGGTCCCCACAGTGGGCAAGGGGGAGTCCCTTTTGTTGGATCCTGAGACACTGAACAGGGAAGGAAGACTTCCTTGTTTTGTCAGAATTTTGTGCCTATCCCTGTGGAAACTGCTGCTGCCATTAATAACACTCTTGGCCCCATTCTCCTGTCAAAAAGAAAAAGAAAACTAAGCATGTATCTACTCTTCCTCAAAATTACTTGGATAGGAGTAGTTTACTGGCTCTATCTCTGAGTTTAATTCAGGCATTTGATGACTCTTATAAAATAGTTTCTGATAAAAGAAAGAGGGATACTTCTTTTCCTGAAGAGATTCAAGATTTTGTATTTGTACAGGAAAATTAAGGGACAGATACAGGGTTTTCTCCTCTAATTTCTGATTCACTCAGGAGAGCTCATTGTCTGATTCACTCTCTGGGAGGTTCTCTTTCTCTAAGACTATTTCCAGAATGTGCACATGTTTTCAGTGGGAAAACACTGAGATTTGTCAGTTCCTCAGAAAATACTATGAGCTGTTACAGAAGGAATTTCCAGGACCTCCACCCAGTCCTCCAATTCTGTCAGCTTTGGAGGATGCGTGTGTGTTGCTGCATGCACTTTTCCTGATAGCCAGCTAACTGCCCCTAAAAAGGCATATATGATAAATGAATTTTTTCAGTCTTTGAAGTTTTTAAACACTCTTCCCAGACCTCACCCAGCAGCTATAGCATTAGTTAATCCTACTGCTGCTAAATATTTAGTTAATTCCAATCCGATTCTTTCTGATAAGGATGGGGAGATTATTGATAAGTATAGGAAAATTGTATGTTTTTGCAAGTTTGCTTTTCAGAATTTGAATTGTCATGCTCATATGTTAAAGTTAGTTCTGATTAATTGTGAAAGCATGAGGAATGCTTTGTCTACAGTTTCTTCTTGTGAGCAAAAATCTGCTCTAAATAATTTAGTTTATTCTATTGCATATAGCACTGCTCACTGTTTATAGTTTTACTGTTTTGAGGTTTGCCTGTCTGCATTCTCAGAACCTCCCAGATGATGTTAAAAATGAGATTTTCAATTCTCCTTTTGACAGAGATTTAGTTTTGCCCCCCCCACTGCAGAGGTCATCAAAAAGAGTGATAAAATGGCAAAATTGATGCAGGAATTCTCTGGGAGTTTTTAGCCCTCCTTTTTCAGTTTTGGCAAAAATAAAATAAAACAGTCTCAACAGAATGCAGATAAACAGTTAAGAAAAAAGGGCAAGGTGGGTTCCAAAAACAACTCTGGAACCTCTTAAAAGCAAGTCAGTCCAACAAGTCAGAATAACTATTTAAGCAACCTTGTCCCTCTCCTAGTACCCTGGCAGCCCCATTTTTCTTCCAGAAAGTCTGAATCTCCACTTTTCACTTTGGCAACAGATAGTTCAGACCAATGGGTTCTGAAGATCAAGGGGGTCCTTCATCACATGCTGTCCCAGGGAGTGATAGAAGAAGTTTCTCCTTCCTAGGTGGGGAAAGGTTTTTGTTCAAGTATGGTTTTAGTTTCATAGAAAGAAAATGCTTGGAGACCAGTTTTCACTTCACAACCTGTTACTTCTTCCTCATTCAAATTTTCTGGTAACACTAAATTTAAAAGATGCTTATCATCCCATCCCTAGTCATCCAGACTTCATGTATTTTTAAGGTTTTGTATGTCTGGATCACATTTTGGACTATTCACTTGCACCAAGAGTGTTTACAAAGTGCCTCACTCCAGTTATAACTCATTGCAGGCTACAGAGTATCCACGTTTTTCCATATTTAGACAACTTGTATTTTGCATAATGTCAGGAATCTCTCATACATGAGCTAGGATTCTAAGAGAACATTCAAAAGTATTTTTGACTCATTCGCACAAGATTGTGTTCAAAGAACTTCTCTTCCACAGAAAAAAATAAATTCAGATCTAGAACTATTTCTAAATTTTTCACTCAGATTTCAGTTACTACAAAGGAATTCCTCTTAATTCTGGGTCTCATGGCATCTATGATTCTCATGATACCCCTGGCAGATATCTGAGTGAAAAAGATACAAAGGTATTTGAAGTCTGGTTCCAGCACCTACATCCTTTCTTTTTTCTAATCCTAGTGCTGGGCTTTGTCAGAAAAGAATAACTTGGTGGAGACAGCAAGTATACTTAAATCCAGGTCTCCACTTTATCTACCCTGTTCCAAAGCTGTCAGTTAATGCAGATACCTAAGACTTTGCTTGTGGAGCAGATTCAGGAGTGATAAATAAAAGTGCAAGATGTATGGGACACCAAGGACAGATGCAAGCATATAAATACAAAAAAAATTGATTACCCTGTTCAAGGCACTCAACTCTCTGAATCATCTTTGGTCCCTGGGACCACTTCAAGTTGTTACAGACAGTACCACAGCCATGTATTACCTCAACAAGCAAGGAAGAACCAAGTTGTACAACCTTTGCAGATTAGCCATGTTAGCTTGGGGTATAGCTTGACAGCACAATCTCACTCTACACACATCCTACATTCTTTCATTGCAAAATTGTGTCAGACACGCTGAGCAAGACAAGGGTAGACCCTCACAAATGGAAACTAGATCAAGGGATCATCCGAGATTTGATACATCTGTGGGCAGATCCTCAAGCACCTATTTGCCTCCTCTCTGAGCAATCAGACGGAAAGATTCTGCTTTAGGACTCCATGCCAGAAGGTCTGGAAGACAGAGGTCTTTTTTCCTTGTACAGGAATGTTCCTGTATACTTTTCCACCCTTTCCACTGATATCCAGGGTGCTTCTGAAGATTTAGAGGGTAACCATCAAGATCAGTGTGGTGACTCCCTTGTGGCCCAGGCAACAGTGATTCTCCCTTCTTTTGTAAATGGCCAGGGACAATTACCACAAGCTTCCTCACAGACTGGATCTATTCACACAAGATCAAGGGTGTTTGACACATCCTGACCATAGGCAACTTCAATTGACTGTCTGGATGATAAGGTCTTAATTTCCTTTAGGCACCTATTTACTGAAGACATGCAGCAGGTACTAGTGGAAGCAAGAAAGCCTGCTATTAGAAAATCATATATTAGCAAATGGAAATGGTTTTCTAGTTATTGCCAACAACATAACAAGCACCCATTCAGGCTAATTGTTCTCTGGTATTACAATGTTTGTGTGCGTTACTGTCCTCCATCAAGTTCATTTATCAGGTGTTTCAGCATATTTGCCTATAGATCCTCCTCTTTTAATGCATTCTCATGTCAAAATATTTTTGAAAAGGGTTTTGCATAATGAGCCTCCAAGAAAACTGGTGGCCCGCAGATCTTAATTTTCTGTTAGAGAAGTTAAACTTGTTCTATTTGAACAGACTAACCTGGCTAATTTGAGGTTCTTAACATGGAAAACAGCTTTACTAATTTGTCTGACTTCTGCAAAATGGGCAACTGAGTTGCAAGCTCTTATGGTGAGCATTTTCTATAAGGACAGGGTTTCTTTGAGAACTAATCCTTATTTTATGCCTAAAGTGGCATTTAAGTTTACTTTAAGCCAAACTATTCATCTCCCCATTGTCTTTCTTGAACCCAAAAATAAGTAAAAAAGGACACCCTGTAACTTGGATGTCCACAGACAACTCAGGTACTATATTGACAGTACTAAATCTTTTAGATGTTTGGATCAGTTGTTAATTTCCTGTGAAGTTAAGAAGAAGGAACAACCTATGTCAAAGAGGATTATTTCCAAATAGATGTCTAAGGCTATTACCCTTTTTTATACTCACCACAGCAAAAGTATTCCAGGCAGGATCAGAGCCCACTCTACCAGGGTCTTTGCTTCATCTATAGCTTTTTGAAAAAGTTTACATTCTAGATGTATTTTAGAAGCAGCAACCTGGCCCTCTGCACATACTTTTACAAAGCACTATAAGATTGATTCCTTCTATAGGTCTAGATCAGGGTTTTCTAGGACCATTCTCCACAGGCTCCTGGACACTTCTCCTTCCACCACCCTAATGTAGTAGTCTAGGGTAATCTACCCATATAGGTTGTGTGTTGTTTATGCTTGGTGTGTATACTTATATTTTGTTGTTCCTAGCATTGTCCTTTCAGGGCTCAGCCTCCTTCTCTCTCTCTCTCTTGACATGAAAGCTCTGAAGAGCTTGGCACCCAAACCTGTCTTTTTTGTCAGCTCAGCTTGAGCTGACTAATAGCTTAGGCACATAGAATGTGCCCTGAAGCTTTGTAAGCTGGACAGCTTGTATATTTCATGATAAGTGGGTTGATGACCCAGCCAATTCCAACCTACTCCAGGGACCCATGCTAACAGTGTGAGGGGCGTATGTGCCCTTACTGGCTAGTGTGTGCCTACATAAAGCCCAGCAGCGCTGGTCAATAAGCTACTGGCCAGCCGGTGTCCAGTTGCCCAGCCTGGGTTACTTGGGATAGCTCTGTTGAAATAAAGCTGGAGATAAAACCAATCAACGTGCCAAACATGAACTCAGAATTGCTACATTAAATGTAGGTTCAGTGACAGGATGGAGCTTGGAAGTAGATGACATGTTGGTACAGGTACAGAGAAGGCTGAAATCCTATGTATCCAAGAGACAAGATGGAAGAGCAGTGCAACAAAGCCACTTGGCTTGAGATCCAGAGTCTACTACTTACGATGAGGACAGGCTAGAAATGGTGTGGGAATTGTGGTGAGGGAAAGACTTCAGAAATCAGTGAGGGATGACAAACTCATGGCAATCAGACTCCAGCCTAATGATATAACAGTATTCATAATCTCAGCCTATGCCTCACCCATGGGTTGTGATAGCGAAGAGAAGAGACCATTCAGACAACAGCTGCAGGCCCTCATAGGCAAAGCAGGACAACATGAATTGGTTGATAATGTGTGACTTGAATGCCCATATCAAGACAGACAGAACATGATATGAGAACTGCCTGGGTCCACATGGGTGGGGTAAAAGGAATAAAGAAGGAGAATCCATTCTAGACTTCTGTCTTGTAAATGGCTTAATAGTAGCTGACACATTGTTCAGAAAGACAAACTGTCACAAAAACACATAAATGAGTGGCCAACATGCAAGTCAGGTTAACTTCCTCCTAGTAAGGAAAGGGCACTATGGTAAAATCAGTGATTGCAAAGTCATCCCCAGTGAAACAGTCAGCCCACAGTATAAACCACTGGTTGCCACAATCAGATGCAAGCAGTGGTTAGAGAAGGCTCTATGGTTAACAGAGATCAGGCTGAAGACGTGGAAGTTGACTGAAGAGAAAGTACAACTGTTCAAGGAATTATTCAGGGCTCTATTACCATAAGAAAAGGAGGAAAAAGGTGGAGATGAAGAAGAATGGCAGTGCCTCAAACAGCATGTGCAATGACTACAGAACAGATATGTGGCCAAGCCAGGTATGGAAATAAAGTACATAAGGACAGCTGGTGGTGGAATGCAGACGTCTAGGAAGTCATCAAAAGAAAGAAGGAGTGCAGGAAAAAGTGGGAGATAGAAAAGATGGACCAGGCTAGGAAGGAATACTAGTTGGTTAACCAAGAGGCTAAGAAAGCAGTTGTACTAGCAAAGAACAGGACATCAGAGGCAGTCTACCAGGTTCTGGAAAGTGATCCAGTAGGTGGCACAAAGAAACTATATCAGGTTGCAAGGCAAAGACAGAAAGATAAAGAAGACAGAAACACTTCATAAAAGATGCCAGCCACAACCTGCTCACCAGTCAACAGGAATCAAAGGCAGATAGGAGTACTTCCAGCAACTTCTGAATAATAAAAAAAAACACAGTAGCTGTACTGCTCCAGACACAGCCTACAGTGTGAGAAGAAAAGGAGCCCACCCTAGAAGATTTAAGAACAGCACTAAGAAAACAAAGTCAGGGAAAGCAGCAGGCTCAGATGAGGTCACAGCAGATATGACAAAGATGCTGGGTAAAATAGGGGAGAAATGGCTCTTGAGGGTACTCATAGCAGTGTGGATAAAAAGGTATGTAAGTTCTGGAGAGGGTGACTGATAAACAGATATGCAGATTAGTACAAAATAAGATGAGAGATGAGCAGTTCTGATTCATATCAGGAGGCAGCACAACTGATTCAATGTTTGTAGTGAGACGGATAGTTGAGAAGAAGCTAAAGATGAAGAAAGAGTCCAACCGGGTATTCCTAGACTTGAAAACATATGAAAAGGTCCCAAGAAAGCTGACTTGGGCAGTCCTGAAGTGGTTCACAGTCTGAGAAGCTCTGGTAGAATTAATGCAGGCTTTGTGCAAAGATCCAATGACTCAAGTACGAACAGTGTTTGGTCTTACAGAGAGAGTCTCAGTGAGAGTGGATGTGCATCAGGGCTTAGCTCTGAGCCCACTGAGGTTTATACAGGTCATGGATTATATTAGCAAACAGGTCAGAGGGGACAGATCAACAAAGTTGCTGTATGCAGATGATGTGGCATTACAGGGAGACTCTGAGCAAAAACTTCAGCAAAGGATAGGGGAATGGAATGCAAAACCGAAGGCACATGGGATAAAACTAAATACAGGTAATCTTGGTGGTAATGCAGCAAACTGGCGAAATCAGAAGAAACTGAGGATTGAGATAGAAGGGAACATAGTGGAACAGGTTAACAGCTTCAAGAATGTGGGAGGGGTGGCTGAGGAGAAGAGTAGTCTGAATGAAGAGGTCAAAGCTAGAATCAGAAGTGCTGCAGCCAGCTGACAGAGAGTCTCAGATGTAGTATATGAGAGAAGAATGCCAAAGAAGCTGAAAATGAAGTGCACAAAGCAGTGGTGTGATAAGAACTACTATATGGTACTGAAACCTGGGCAGTAAAGGCAGAGCTGATGAAGCTTGAGGTGATGGAAATGAAGTGCCTGAGAAGGGTGGTAGGATGCACCCTGTGGGACAGATGAAGGAACAAGGACATAACAGCAAAAGCCAAAGTAGCGCCATTTGCAGAAATGATTAAAGAGAACAGATTACAGTGGTGTGGACATGTACAGAAAAGCAGAAGACAATCTGGTGAAGAAGATTTGGGACAGACAGAAAGTCAAAGAAGGCAGGAGTGTGGCACTGAATTGAGAGAGATGGTGACAGTTAACGTGACAACCCGAACTCATGTAGAAAACTGAAAAATAAAATGGGATTTATGATAATGATAATATAAACTATGTAGCTAAGGCTACTGCAGCAGTGATCATCTGACCATCAACTGTTATGATAAGTTTAAACAACTGTACTTTCTTCTTCTCACTGTATCATAAAAGTTCTTAAAACACATAAAACTAAATGGAAGTCATGAGAATAATCACATGATGTAGTAGTCTGTTTCTATCACTGAGGTATTTTCTCCCTGAAATACATTGGGACATCATGTTCCATTTCCCCTTAGTCAGTAGTTTCTGCTTTCCATATCAAATGTTGGAGGTATTCATTTATGTTTCAGTTTGGACCTCTTTTGTTAAGTCTTTTGATCTTTTACCCAGTCATTGACTGGGCTTACTTTGTGACAGCTTTGTGTGAGCCCCCCTTGTTGCTTCCTTTGTAGTTGGTGGCTTAATTTCACTTTACCCTATTCTGGTACCATTGATCTTGCTGTGTGATTAATCACTTTGTATTGCCAGTTGTTTGGCAAAAGTCATCATCAGCTTTACAGTCAACTCAATAGGTGATTGTCACTTTCTGTCCTTTGCTTGTTTCCTTTCACACTCAAGAGAATATGAGACTTATCCTGTCATTTTCCTCAAATTTAGTAGCTTCTGCCACCTCTTAAATAGCATTGACAAACAGTAGCAGAACAACATTACAGACAGTTTCATAAGTATTACAACCAATCCTTTTTTCACAGGACAGTCCTGATTTTAGGAGGTTTGTAATTGGGGAGGCATAAAAATGGCGAATGTCCCGAAATTCTAATATCTTTCCTGAAAACAGGCCATTTGTCTACTAGGACTAATCTGGTCAAGCAAGTGCAAATAAATGAATAATAAAATATATTTACAAATATCATTTGCTGCTCTGTATCACTTTGACTGTGGGAATGCACTTTTAAAAACAAAAGATGGCTATGGAGTAGTAAGATAAAGCAACATTTTGATTAAATGACTAGCATTGTTATATGATACCCAGCAGTAATTGATAATATCCAAATGAAATTATTTTAGATATTTACAAATATATTTTGGTATACCAGCTTTATTTTTATTGTTTAACATCATGATGTGTAGGTTGCTGTGATTGAGAGAAATAATACAGCATCAGGTTAAATCAGAATGAAGTAATACTACTTCCATATGCAAAGTCATACTGTATAAGATTAATTAATACAAACTCCAGGTGCTGTTCTGAGCATTTTACAATTAATTAGATGTATTTACCAACTGGCTGTTTTACTGAGTGCATTTTCTGATGAAGTTCCATGGAGTTCATTAAAGAGGACAAAAGCACTAAAATACATCTCAGTGGTCTCTGTCTAGTTTGAGCAGTGCTTTAGAGCCTATCAACCAAGATCAGTTTTAGTTTGTATTTTTGTCTTGGTTTGCTTAGGTGTGTTGTTTCTGTCATAGATGTGTATATGTATACGTGTGTATATATATATATATATATATATATATATATATATATATATATATACATATATATATATATATATATATATATATATATATATATATATATACATATATATATATATATATATATATATATATCCATATATACATACACATACACATACACACACGTGTGTGTGTGTGTGTGTGTGTGTGTGTGTGTGTGTGTGTGTGTGTGTGTGTGTGTGTGTGTAAATTATGGATGCCAGCCAAAGTAGCTTAAAGATGAATAAATACATTTTACTTAAATAATAAAGAAAACAGTGCAAAGACAAATTAAAATATGCAAAGGATGACACATACAAGGAAATAACAGTCATTAAAAACAGAAAATATATTTACAGAAAAATCTAAGTTCCAGATATCTAAATTGCATGGTGATATCTTACTGTAGAAATACTGTTCTTACCTGTCAGAGGTTATATAAATGAATAACTAGTACTCACAGGTAGGCCCACCACAAACAAGACAGCAAATTCTCATAATATAACATAGCACTAACTTACATACAATACTTTTTCCCCATCCTCCAGTAGTCATTCCATAGTATCATCTTCCTGTTTCTATCTACAGAAATAAGTAGGTAAACCAGTTTTTTTCTTTTGTCATAGAAAAGTTTCTCAGGAACAGAAGCTTAATCACATCAGTCCTGCAGCAATAGAAATTACTAATACATATCTAAGACTGCATCCTTTCCTTGGCTCCACCATTGTATGGCTTAGTGATATGTAGTCATTAAGTCCAGTAACAATTACATCTCAAGAAACAGTTCTTGTTCTTCCATTTTTTGTTACAGACAGAAGAGAATCCAGCAAGTCTGCAAATCCAACACAGTTCAAAAGGCATTCCTTTTTTGTTTTATTTACAATGACAAAAAGTGAAACATTTCTAAGCCATTACAACATGCACACTGATTGCAGATGAACATGAGAAAAGAAAGAAAGCATGCATTCTTTTTTTTAATCAATTTCCCTTAACCTGGCATTTTCTCTGGTATTACAGAGTGTACCAATGGCAGTACAGTTCTAGATGGTATTCTGTCATGGTAGAATTAATATAGATGGGAGTGGGAAACTGTTTTAGCAGAATTAAATTGAAACATTTTACTTTCTCCTTTATAACTGTAACAAAGGAACATATAACATTCTAAAATGATAACTGAGAAGCAATATACAACATTTTTTCTGGTGAAACCAATGAAAGATTAGACATATATTGTTTGTGGGGAAGAGAATGGGGATGATTTTTCTTTCAGCTTCTCTGGCAAGGCAAGCCTTTGCATTAATGTGAATGGTGAATTGCTTTTATCAGCAGCATATTATTCTGATGCTGTATGCACTTGCACATGACTTTGCTTTGATGTCAGTATATGGGTTTCACCTGATGTCCCCCCTCTGTAGAAACATTTGTGTGACTAAAGAAATGTGTTGTGTTGTGCCTGTATCAAATTTGGCATAAAATGAAAACTTCTCTTTTGTAACTACTTTATCAATCCTTTCTTGGTATTTATGGAATTGATTGTTAAGGGATATCATTTTTCCATGCAAGTATTAGATTTTCAGTAATATCAAGAAGAAAACTATGAGAGACTCTGTAAACTGTAATTATACATGTACATACATATGTTTCAATGGAATTTATTAGACGGTGATGATGGTAGTTTGTATTTAATAAAACCAAATGGTATGAAATCTATATAAATTATTGTATTTAATAGACATGCTGCTGTACATCTGCTGAGAGGACATATAATCAGACTGTTTGCATTACTGCCACTTTTGAATAGTTCAGGAATGTTTTGAGCTCTGCAAAACAGATGTAACAATAGGTTCATAGGCATATGCAAAGCTAATGAATTTCATGTCCTTTATAAGCCTAGCTATGTATCCCAAAAGTGTCCCACAAGTTATTTTGAGCCTCAGAGGTTATTTTAAGGGGTGTATGTAAGCTAAGGTATGATTTACAGACTGCCTCTGTCCATAAGAGTCAAAGGTGCTAGACCTGGGTTGAATTTCTGATTTCCCATCCTCTGGTTCAGGTTATGATTAAATATGTTTAATAATGAACTCTGATTCACATGAGAAGCCTGTTCCAGTGGAGGGGAATTTTCTGAGACACACTACTTTCCCTCCAACATGTTATATTTATTTTGCAAATAAAATTCCCTTGTGCAAAAGTATGATCATTGCAGTCTTTGCAGTCCTCCTTTTACATAGTACAAAGCCTGTCCGGAGGCTGTGGTTAAATAGTAACTCCAGAGGTCCAGATATGTCATGTTTCAGGCCACTTAAAAGGTATCCTTAAAGTCAAAGTCAAAGTAAATTCTAATGTCATTTAGCCTACACAAGTGCAGTCTAAACGAGATTGTATGCATCAGACTCGCTATATCCTGGGGTATCATTTGGGCCCATTGATGCTGTGTTCTTAGCCTTAAAGAATGCTTTTAGGACCTGCTCCCTAGTGACACTTAGGGGTTGTATATGATGGTATTTTATAGGATGCAACTAGTAGAAAGTGGGATAAAACTAGATCTGAGTTTATCAGCCAAAAGATTGGCTGTATCCTCTAACACTTATTTAATTTCTCCAAATCTTTTGGGTTTCTAATACCATGATGGGAATGGACCCCATTCCTAATTCAAAGTATGATTAAAGCACATGAAATTAGTATTGTTTCAGTCTTTGATATCATCCAGAAGTGCTCTTCACAGCACCCACAATGTGCCCAGTAATGACTCCTTCTGCAATTTGTACAGAGTTACATGTATCGGTAACATATCTAAATACGATTGTAGATTCTTATTTATATTTATTTATATTAATTGAATTCTTTTGACTGCTGTTTTAGCTACTTTTCTGTATAAATATATATATATATATATATATATATATATATATATATATATATATATATATATATATATATATATATAAAAACCTTTCCTGTAACTAGTGTAGTCCAGATTCAGATTTGCTGTATCCAGGACTGTATGCAAGCTTCTGAGCCCCCCCCCCCCAGGTGTTCTGTGTTTGAGGGGAAGCCTTATAGCTTATCAGTGGGAGTGGTAAGCACTAGGTAACCAAGCTACCACATAAGGAGTGGTTCTGGCCAAGAAATTGTAGCTATTGGCCATTTGGGCAGTTTTTCCATCTCTCTCAACTTTCTGATTTAAAAGCCCACATTTGCACTTGTTTCCCCCCTTTCCTGTAACTAGTTTAGTCCAGATACAGATTTTTAGTTTTAGCACTTGAATTTGCTTATTCGTGATCAGCACTTGTTCAGAACTTGTAAGCACTAAATAACCTACTAATTACTACAGCACTCAACCTTCCTCATTACCTAGAGGAAAACAGTTTTGGTACTTACTTTCCTCACTTGCTTAGAGAAAAACAGCTCTAGTACTCACTTTCCTCACTTATCTAGAGGAAAATAGTTTTTTATTCAGGCATGTCCAAGGGTCTGCTCCAGTGTTCTCTCCTGTCTATCTGATGAATCTGGGCATCTTGAGGCAATGTAGAAATTGCCTCATGTACACAGACAACCCTCTCCTCCTACCACCCAACACTACAACCTGTGAGAGATGCACTTATCTAGCCAAACTGGAGGTAAAGCTCTCTCCAATCAAGACTGAACTTGACAGTGAAGAAGAGAAGGTAAACACTTGCACCACACCACACTCATCACATAGTCTCACTAAATCTACACCACCAAAATCCACACATAGAAACACAAAAACATTCGTGGAGGCTCTCAATAATAATCTGCTCAAGCAACAGAGACCTCCAAAGCAGAAATGCAAGCAACCTCCACCCCCCAACACAACCCAAATGACACATAGCCCGCAGAATCAGTGTGCCACTCAACCACAGTCAATAAGGCAAAACAACGTACCCAACACACTAGTCATAGGTGACTCTATAGTCAGGCACACTGATATCCCACTCACCAGGCTAAACAAGGACAAGGTTACTGTCAGCTGCCTGTCGGGTGCCAGGATCTGCCACATAACCCATGCACTCAGGTCACTCCACAACAAATACAAATATGACTCTGTCATTGTCCATGTTGGTGTGAATGACCTGAGACGTACCTCCCTGGACTATATGAAAAGAGACATGGAAGAGCTCTCTGATCTTGTAGCACAGGCAGGTATGACCCTAGCCCTGAGTAGCATTCTGCCATCACCCAGAATGATGCCGCTCTGGTGCCATTCTAAAGGGATCCAGTATCTGTCTGCCTGGGATGACATGGTTGACAGACCAAGATGCTTTTCCAGAGATAGCCTGCACCTGTCAACCCTGGGATTCCGGATACTGGCTAAGGTTCTTGCCGCCCCATAGTGCCTTTTTTAGGCAAAGTTCAAATGACAAATTCACCACAGTAACAGGAACAGGCAAGCAAAAATTGAGGGTGATGCTACTCAATGCTAGAAGTCTAAATCTCAAAATGCACTCACTCGAGGCACTCCTTAAAATGGACAGCATCGATATCTGTGCAGTGACTGAGACCTGGTTCAAGGCTCCAGAGAGCACCCCTGCACTACCAGGCTATAACTCATACCACACTTTTCGTCCATGTAACCTGGGCCGGAACACCAAAGGTGGAGGTGTGTCCATATTCATTAAGGATATCCACACCTCCAGGCTAGTTGCTCAGCATAATGTAGACGAGGTTATCCAAGTGCAACTAACTGTGGGCAAAACTACAATCCAAATTATAGCCTGCTACAGATCACCCACCATGCCGCAGGATTCCCACTCCTCTTTTCTTGATGTACTGGAAAATATTAGGGTTCAAACAAACACCCTAATAATGGGCAATTTCAACTACCCTACCATTAACTGGGAAAACTACTCATGTACCAACTCCTTCACTCAACGCTTTCTGGAATTCATAAACTCCAATGCCCTGGATCAACTTATCCACACCCACCAGGGGCAACAATATCCTAGATCTAGTCATTACCAACATGAGTGACTGGTGTTCCACATCTGAAGTCAACGCCTCATTGGTTCGATCTGACTATAAGATAATTACCCTAGATATCCACATCCTGCTCCCACCCCCCATTAGGGAAACCATGGTAAAAACTTTCTCCAAATACAACTTCATGCTTTTTAAGACAGAAGTGGTGAACTTCATGACACCCATGCAGATGGACAATACAGTTACGACTACTGAATCCTACACAATTGAACTTTATAAGCACTTACATGAGTGCATGGATCGTGCTATCCCAAACAGAACCAAGACACTATCCTCCAAAAAAAAAGAAGCCAATCTGGTGGTCCCCTGCCATAAACAAACTGTACAACAGAAGGAAGAAACTGTTGCAAAAGAGAGTAAAATCCCATGAGTGGAGGAGCTCCCTGGTCAGCCTCAGTAAGAAGCTGCGATCCCTGATAAAATCATCCAAAGCTAGTTACGAAAACAAAATCGCCACTGATTCTAAAGACAACCACAAAGCATTCTATAGCTATGTCAAGAATCTCAATGGCAACACTCAGATCTGCTCTGAGTTACAGCACAATGGCACTAAATATACAGACCCAACTGATATTGCCAACATCCTGGCAGATAGGTTCAGTGCTAACTTTACCCCCCTCTCACCCCCTAAAGATCCCATCTCTATACTGGAAGAATGCAATGTTCCTGTAATCATGGCTGCACAGGTAAAAACCTCACTCTCCAAAGCCAAGAACGCAGCATCCATGGGACCAGACAACATCCCAGGCTGTGTTCTGCATGAACTACAGAATGAAGTGGCACCCCACCTAAGTACCATGTTCAATGTTCAATCATAGCCTCACCTCAGGCTTTGTGCCTGCCAAATGGCGCACAGCAACGGTTATCTCACTCCACAAGGGGGTAGCCATCACGGACCCTGGGAACTACTGCCCCATTAGCATGACGAGTCTGTTCTGCAAGGCCATAGAATGTATCATCATGGAACTTATAAACAAAGACATTGGTAATCTCCAAACTCTGGACCCCACCCAGTTCAGGTTTGTAAAAGGCAGATCATGTCTCCTAAACCTGATAGACTTCTTTGAAGCAGTCACCAAATCCGTAGACAAGGGTAAGGTGGTTCACACAGCCTATCTAGATCTCGCCAAGGCTTTCGACACCATCCCCCACTCTGGAATTATAGATAAACTCACTAAACTAGGTATAAATCCCTATGTCACAAGATGGGTTGCCAACTGGCTCACTGACAGAACCCACACTGTGAAAGTAGCAGACTCCAAATCCGACTTCAGACCAGTGACAAGCAGAGTACCACAGGGTTCAGTCCTGGGTCCTCTCCTGTTTGGTATCTACTTCTCTGAAGTACAGGCTAACACAGAAGGTCTTCGGCTGATGAAGTTCGCAGATGACTGCAAACTAGGAGCCATAATCGAAACTCCTAATGATGTGGACATCCTACAAAAGGGCCTCACTGAGACAGATGCCTGGTGTCAAAGCCATGGCCTTAAGCTCAATGCCAAAAGTGCATTGTCATCCCTTTGGTAAAACTCTCTACCCATGAACTACGACATAGGCGGTAGTATACTTAACAGCGAAAGTGTGATAAGAGACCTTGGGACACAGGTGGACAGTAGTCTCTCCTTTGATAATCACATCGCCACAGTAGTCAGGAAATCCTTCTACGTGGCACACCTCATCAAAAAAAGGTTTCTCATCCAGCAAAAAGAGGTCATTGTTCCCCTCCACTCATCACTCATTAAACCCATTATAGAGTACAATGCCCTTTTGGTATGTACCTCACAAGACATTTACAACAGGGTCTGCTCCAGTGTTCTCTCCTGTCTATCTGATGAATCTGGGCATCTTGAGGCAATGTAGAAATTGCCTCATGTACACAGACAACCCTCTCCTCCTACCACCCAACACTACAACCTGTGAGAGATGCACTTATCTAGCCAAACTGGAGGTAAAGCTCTCTCCAATCAAGACTGAACTTGACAGTGAAGAAGAGAAGGTAAACACTTGCACCACACCACACTCATCACATAGTCTCACTAAATCTACACCACCAAAATCCACACATAGAAACACAAAACATTCGTGAGGCTCTCAATAATAATCTGCTCAAGCAACAGAGACCTCCAAAGCATAAATGCAAGCAACCTCCACCCCCCAACACAACCCAAATGACACATAGCCCACAGACTCAGTGTACCACTCAACCACAGTCAATAAGGCAAAACAACGTACCCAACACACTAGTCATAGGTGACTCTATAGTCAGGCACACTGATGTCCCACTCACCAGGCTAAAGAAGGAGAAGGTTACTGTCAGCTGCCTGTCGGGTGCCAGGATCCGCCACATAACCCATGCACTCAGGTCACTCCACAACAAGTACAAATATGACTCTGTCATTGTCCATGTTGGTGTGAATGACCTGAGATGCACCTCCCTGGACTATGTGAAAAGAGACATGGAAGAGCTCTCTGATCTTGTTTACCAGGCAGGTATGACCCTAGCCCTGAGTAGCATTCTGCCATTACCCAGAAAGATGCGCTTCTGGTGCCATTCTAAAGGGATCCAATATCTGTCTTCCTGGAATGACATGGTCGACAGACCAAGATGCTTTGCCAGAGATAGCCTGCACCTGTCAACCCTGGGATTCCGGATACTGGCTAAGGTTCTTGCCGCCCCATAGTGCCTTTTTTAGGCAAGGTTCAAATGACAAATTCACCACAGTAACAGGAACAGGCAAGCAAAAACTGAGGGTGATGCTACTCAATGCTAGAAGTCTAAATCTCAAAATGCACTCACTCGAGGCACTCCTTAAAATGGAGAACATCGATATCTGTGCAGTGACTGAGACCTGGTTCAAGGCTCCAGAGAGCACCCCTGCACTACCAGGCTATAACTCATACCACACTTTTCGTCCATGTAACCTGGGCCGGAACACCAAAGGTGGAGGTGTGTCCATATTCATTAAGGATATCCACACCTCCAGGCTCGTTGCTCAGCATAATGTAGCCGAGGTTATCCAAGTGCAACTAACTGTGGGCAAAACTACAATCCAAATTGTAGCCTGCTACAGATCACCCACCATGCTGCAGGATTCCCACTCCTCCTTTCTTGATGTACTGGAAAATATTAGGGTTCAAACAAACACCGTAATAATGGGCGATTTCAACTACCCTACCATTAACTGGGAAAACTACTCATGTACCAACTCCTTCACTCAACGCTTTCTGGAATTCATAAACTCCAATGCCCTGGATCAACTTATCCACACCCCCCACCAGGGGCAACAATATCCTAGATCTAGTCATTACCAACATGAGTGACCGGTGTTCCACATCTGAAGTCAACTCCTCATTGGTCCGATCTGACTATAAGATAATTACCCTAGATATCCACATCCTGCTCCCACCCCCCATTAGGGAAACCATGGTAAAAACTTTCTCCAAAGCCAACTTCATGCTTCTTAAGACAGAAGTGGTGAACTTCATGACACCCATGCAGATGGACAATACAGTTACGACTACTGAATCCTACACAATTGAACTTTATAAGCACTTACATGAGTGCATGGATCGTGCTATCCCAAACAGAACCAAGACACTATCCTCCAAAAAAAGGAAGCCAATCTGGTGGTCCCCTGCCATAAACAAACTGTACAACAGAAGGAAGAAACTGTTGCAAAAGAGAGTAAAATTCCATGAGTGGAGGAGCTCCTGGTCAGCCTCAGTAAGAAGCTGCGATCCCTGATAAAATCATCCAAAGCTAGTTACGAAAACAAAATCGCCACTGATTCTAAAGACAACCACAAAGCATTCTATAGCTATGTCAAGAATCTCAATGGCAACACTCAGATCTGCTCTGAGTTACAGCACAATGGCACTAAATATACAGACCCAACTGATATTGCCAACATCCTGGCAGATAGGTTCAGTGCTAACTTTACCCCCCTCTCACCCCCTAAAGATCCCATCTCTATACCGGAAGAATGCAATGTTCCTGTAATCATGGCTGCACAGGTAAAAACCTCACTCTCCAAAGCCAAGAACGCAGCATCCATGGGACCAGACAACATCCCAGGCTGTGTTCTGCATGAACTACAGAACGAACTGACACCCCACCTAAGTACCATGTTCAATCATAGCCTCACCTCAGGCTTTGTGCCTACCAAATGGCGCACAGCAACGGTTATCTCACTCCACAAGGGGGGAGCCATCACGGACCCTGGGAACTACTGCCCCATTAGCCTGATGAGCCTGGTCTGCAAGGCCATAGAATGTATCATCATGGAACTTATAAACAAAGACATTGGTAATCTCCAAACTCTGGACCCCACCCAGTTCAGGTTTGTAAAAGGCAGATCATGTCTCCTAAACCTGATAGACTTCTTTGAAGCAGTCACCAAATCCGTAGACAAGGGTAAGGTGGTTCACACAGCCTATCTAGATCTCGCCAAGGCTTTCGACACCATCCCCCACTCTGGAATTATAGATAAACTCACTAAACTAGGTATAAATCCCGATGTCACAAGATGGGTTGCCAACTGGCTCACTGACAGAACCCACACTGTGAAAGTAGCAGACTCCAAATCCGACTTCAGACCAGTGACAAGCAGAGTACCACAGGGTTCAGTCCTGGGTCCTCTCCTGTTTGGTATCTACTTCTCTGAAGTACAGGCTAACACAGAAGGTCTTCGGCTGACGAAGTTCGCAGATGACTGCAAACTAGGAGCCATAATCGAAACTCCTAATGATGTGGACATCCTACAAAAGGGCCTCACTGAGACAGATGCCTGGTGTCAAAGCCATGGCCTTAAGCTCAATGCCAAAAAGTGCATTGTCATCCCTTTGGTAAAAACTCTGTACACATGAACTACAACATAGGCGGTAGTATACTTAACAGCGAAAGTGTGATAAGAGACCTTGGGACACAGGTGGACAGTAGTCTCTCCTTTGATAATCACATCGCCACAGTAGTCAGGAAATCCTTCTACGTGGCACACCTCATCAAAAAAAGGTTTCTCATCCAGAAAAAAAGAGGTCATTGTTCCCCTCCACTCATCACTCATTAGACCCATTATAGAGTACAATGCCCCTTTTGGTATGTACCTCACAAGACATCTACAACAACTGGAAAGGCCACAGAAATACCTCACAAAGAGGATTACTGGCCTCAAACAGATGCCCTACGCAGACCATCTCAAAAAACTCCAGCTTTACTCCGTCGCATATCGCCTACTCAGAGGTGATCTCTGCCTAACATACAAAGCTATGTCAAACCCAGAGCTGTTGGACATGCTCCACTTAAAGAAATCCCAATCTCTCCGAGCTACACACTCTAGGGACCTAAACCTTGTCACCACAATAAACAGAACATGCCAGAGGGATAGATTCCTGTCCCAGAGACTTCCCATACTCTGGAATAAACTACCTATCTATATCAAACAAAGCTCCTCATTAGCACTCTTCAAGAAAAATCTTGATGATTGGATGGGAAATAGGAAATTCACCCCGGGGATCACCTCTGTGGCTTTGCTCGACAGTGGCACAGGAAAATAATTTTCTTGGGTGGCAAAAGCCAGGGTACCTTTTTGGCTGGGCTTGTATAGGCCCCCAGGGCTGATAGCCTAGTACCTACCTATGAACCTATGAACCTATAACCTATTGCTCCTACTACTATTGGAACTGTCTGGGTATCTTTCTTCCACATTGTTCTCATTTCTGCCTGCAAATCCTAATATTTTATGACTTTGTGTCTCTCTGTATGCAAGACACTGTAGTCACTGGGTGTAGTGATTTCAGTGATCAATGCTACTTTTGTCTTCTTTTCATGGACCACTATATCTGGTTTCCTCGTATCTGTCTTTTGAACTGTTGGTAATGGGTGATCCCATGTGATGTAGACTTCATCATTTTCTATGATGCTTTGTGGCTCATGTTTTCCAGTGCTTTTCAACTACTTCAGTATTATAATGTTTGCACGATCCCCAGTGCATCAGTCCTGCCACATTATTATGCCTTTCAGTATGCAGTCCTTCTGCCATTAGTATGTCACAACCAGCAACAAGGTGTGCGACTATTTCCAATTCTGTTTTACAAAACCTATGTTTGTCTGTTTCTAACACATAAAGTCCACAGAAAGGTCCCTGAATCCAGAAGTCAGAAGGAATACAATTATAATATCATTGCGAGGTAGCAGAAATAAAGGTAGCCCTTGGTGCCAACGTATCCACTTTTTATTGAAATAAATAAATGAATACAAGCACTTTAATCTCTATCAATTTAAGGACTTTATGAAGATCCAGGGACCTTTCTGTGGACTTTGTTTTACTTGACTGGTTTGCGGTTTCTAGCACATGTTCAATGGACTCTGTCAGTTAATCTGGACGTAATCCACTGTCTTGAGCTGTCAATATTAACCTTTCATTCTTTGGTTTGAATTTGCCTCTCCTTATACATTTCTGTGCTCGATCCTGATCAACATGAGGTTGTTCCAGGAGTTTTCTGTACTTGCAACTATATTTATGCATTTACCACATTTCTACTCTTTTTATCTGATCCTTTACCTTATATTCTTTCTTTTTTTTTTGGCACATTCAGTTGCTGCCTGATTTCTTTCTACTTCTGATTTGATTTCCATTCCTGCTTGACACCAATATGCTTCTGCTAGACTAAGAAGGGAAGTCATCTTAGATTTATTCTCGTCATGTTTTAGAACTTTCACTATGTTTGGGTCTTGTGAGGTCAGCAGATATGTATTCAGTCCCACGATTGCAGATCTATACATGTAATCAATTTCAAGGAGGTCCATTCCTCCTTCAAAACTGAGAATATATAATCTTGGTATGCACTGATTTTTATAAATCATTTGATGAGCATGAAGCATCCTTTTGTTTTCCTCTCTAATCTATCCAACACCTTTTGGGGGCAGTCAGTCACTCCAAAACTGTAAGTTAGGACAGGATGAGCAAACTGGTTTATAGCCTGGACTTTGTTCCTAGATGTTACAGGATTACTTTAAGTCTTCTAAAATATTCCTGAGTTTTATTCTCATTTGTTCATGTTTCATTGTTGATCCTTCATCAGTTGCCAAATATTTATACACTCCCTCTTGCTCAAGTTTTTTTATATCACATTCTTATCCCAAACTGTTGTTTTTTTGGTGCAGCAGCTTTCCTGCCTAAAAGGTTGATTTTGCACATTTATCAAGACCAATGACATTTTTCTATCATATGAAACAGTTTTGACTACTTGCAGTTGTGCTTTCAGTTCCTGGTCTTATGACTATACAGCTTTAAATCATCAACAAAGTAAAAGAGCAGTGGTGGAGAGAGTCACCTTGGAATATCCAGGGACCTTTATCCCTGGAGTAATAATTTGTACTTTATCATGACTTAAGTGGTTTGCCACTGTTTCATGGCTGCTGTGATGTAGTTTATCAGTGTAGGGTGTATCTTATACATTTTTAAGCACTTTTTTATCCATGAATGTGGGATACTGTCAAATGCTTTTTTTAGTTTATCCATGCCATACATAACTTCTTCCCCTTTTTACAGTTCTCCACTATGACGTTATTTAAAAACAAATGATCCTTTGTTCCATATGACTTCTTTTTATTACCCTTTTGTTCTATTTCCATAATTGAGTTTTCTTCTAAATGACTATAAACTCTGTGTTGGCATCAATTCCAGTTAAGTATAGCTTGCAGATTCACTCTTAAATAGGAACATTGTTTTCCCTGTTGTTAGCCAGGTTGGCATCTGTTTGGGGTATGAATATTAATAGTTCTTACTCATGGCTAAATCTTTGTGCAAAGACATTAATACTTTTAGCCAGAAGTTAGGTGCTACATCTGTGCCAGGGATTTTTCAATTAGAGGCTTTTCTTAACTTTGTTTCAGTCTCTCTGGCTGTTACTTCATCCCATTTCATATCCTGTACCGTTACACTTCTTATTTTTTCTTTTTCTTCTTCTATCCATTACGCATCTTTGTTATGTTCCACGGGATATTCATAAATATTTCTCCAAAATGTATCTATTTCTTCTTTTTTTGGTGGTCTTTCATAGGTTCATAGGTAGGTACTAGGCTATTACCCCTAGGGTCTATATAAGCCTAGCCAAAAACGTACCCTGGCTTTCGCCACCCAAGAAAATCATTTTCCTGTGCCCCTGTCGAGCAGAGCCATAGAAGTGATCCCCGGGGTGACTTTCCTATTTCCCATCCAATCATCAAGATTTTTCTTGAAAAGTGCTAATGAGGAGCTTTGTTTGACATAGATAGGTAGTCTGTTCCAGAGTATGGGAAGTCTCTGGGACAGGAATCTATCCCTCCAGCATGTTCTGTTTATTGTGGTGAAAAGGTTTTGGTCCCTAGAGCATGTAGCTTGGAGGGATTGGGATTTCTTTAAGTGGAGCATGTCCAACAGCTCTGGGTTTGACATAGCTTTGTATGTTAGGCAGAGATTGCCTCTGAGTAGGCAATATGCGACGGAGTAAAGCTGGAGTTTTTTGAGATGGTCTGCATAGGGCATCTGTTTGAGGCCAGTAATCCTCTTTGTGAGGTATTTCTGTGGCCTTTCCAGTTGTTGTAGATGTCTTGTGAGGTACATACCAAATGGGATGTTGTACTCTATAATGGGTCTAATAAGTGATGAGTAGAGGGGAACAATGACCTATTTTTCTCTGGATGAGAAACCTTTTGTGATATACGTAGAAGGATTTCCTGACCACTGTGGCGATGTGATTATCAAAGGAGAGACTGCTGTCCACCTGTGTTCCAAGGTTTCTTATCCCACTTTTGGCATTAAGTAGACTACCACTTATGTGGTAGTTCATGGGTACAGAGTTTTTACAAAGGGGATGACAATACACTTTTTGGTATTGAGCTTCAGGCCATGGCTTTGACATCAGGCATCTGTCCCATTGAGGTCCTTTTGTAGTATGTCCACATCATTAGGAGTTTCGATTATGGCTCCTAGTTTTCAGTCATCTGCAAACATTATTAGCCAAAGACCTTCTGTGTTAGCCTGTTCTTCAGAGAAGTAGATACCAAACAGGAGAACACCCAGGACTGAACCCTGTGGTACTCCACTTGTCACTGGTCTGCAGTCAGATTTGGAGTCTGCTACTTTCACAGTGTGGGTTCTGTCCATGAGCCAGTTGGCAACCCATCTTGTGACATAGGTATTTATACCTAGTTTAGTGAGCTTATCTATAATTCCAGAGTGGGGGATGGTGTTGAAAGCCTTGGCGAGATCTAGATTAGCTGTGTGAACCACCTTATCATCATCTATGGCTTTGGTGACTGCTTCAAAGAAGTCAGTCAGGTTTAGGAGACATGATCTGCCTTTTACAAACCTGAACTTGGTGGGGTCCAGAGTTTGGAGATTACCAATTTCTTTGTTTATGAGTTCCATGATGATACATTCCATGGCCTTGCAGACCAGGCTCATCAGGCTAATGGGGCAGTAGTTTCCAGGGTCCATCGTGGCTCCCCCTTTGTGGAGTGGGATAACCATCTCTGTGCACCATTGAGTAGGCACAAAGCCTGAGGTGAGGCTATGATTGAACATGGTACTTAAGTAGGGTGCCAGTTCATTCTGTAGTTCATGTAGAACACAGCCTGGGATATTGTCAGGTCCCAGGGATGCTATGTTCTTGGCTTTGGAGAGTGTGTTTTTTAGACCTATTATAGATGGTCGACATTCAATTACGTACGCATGTGCTAAATGGGTGGACAATAAATTAAAACAGGTACTGGCAACAGAACAACAAATATGCCGTGACTCTTGGCATGTATTAAAATCTCTGAATGACATTGCCTTTGAACCAGACTTAAAGTTTTTAACCGCAGATGTTAAAGACTTGTACACTGCAATCCCACAAGATCTAGGTGTAGAATGGGTAAGAGAGTTTTTATTAACTAAACACTTAATAGGCAGTGATATAGACCTCATAGTCAGCCTACTGGAGATTGTTTTGAACAACAATTTTTTCATGTTTAAGAAACAGATTTTTTTGCAGAAAAATGGAACAGCAATGGGCTCCCCATGTGGTGGGAGCTTTGCTAATAGTGTAATGGCGTATTGGAAGTGTAATTTTTTGTTCAAACATAATTTATATAAAAAAATGGTAGTTTGGTATACCCGCTACCAAGATGACATCCTTATGGTCATTAAAGGTACAAAAGAAGAAGCAGATGAATTAATAAATGAGATGTGTACATTTTCTTCTTTTTACGTGGAGTCTAGTATTAATTATTTAGACATTCTTATTTCCAAAGATCTAATTGGCAATAGATTTGTTTCTAACATCTACAGGAAGCCTTTTTACAGTAATTCATTCTTGCACTTTAGTAGTTTTCACCCTTTTTTTCAAAAGAAAGGTGTCATAAAGGGCCAAATAGTCCGTGCTTCTCGTATGTGTAGTACTGATGACCTCTTTGTGGAAGAATGTAATAAATTATTCCTAATGTTTAGTAACCGAGGATATCCAAAGAAACTTATTCATTCCATTATTAATGAGGTCAGTATTAAAAGAAATAAGGGACTTATGAATCCTATATTAACATCTGGTTCAACCAAAATGAATAACCTAGTATGTGAAATAAATGTAAGTAGTCAGGGAACAGAAATCATTGACCAACCTAAAACTAACTATAATGTTAGTTTTCTGACTCAATTTAATGATCTAGCCCCCCAAGTCAGGAAAATATTAAATAATAACTGGAAATTGGTGTCTAATGATATAAATTCTATTTCCATACTAGGGTATAAACCAGTAGTAGTATATAAAAAGGCACCTTCTCTTAAGATGTTATTGGAATTAACTAATATTAGTTATAAACCAAATAAGGGAATGTTTAAGTGTGGACGATGCAATTATTGCAAGTATATAAAAACAGGTTCCTTTTTTGAGATTAAAAACAAAAGGTATTACTGTAATGATAAGTATAACTGTGAAAGCTCTGGTGTTGTTTATCTGGCTTCCTGTAAATTATGTTCTGCTTTCTATTTGGGGAAAACTGAGCGTCAGTTAAAACAACGCATATATGAACACATATATGCTATATCTAGGAATATGCCTACAAATGCTTTGGCAAAACATATTAATGAGTTTCCTAACCATAGTTTTTTATTTAATGTAGTAAATAAGGTCCATAAAAACCCTAGAGGTGGACCTTGGCATTTGAGGCTTGAGGAGCAGGAACTGCTGTGGCAATTTAAAACTGAAGCATATGTATATCCAGGTATAAATGAACACTGCTCAATTAAATGCCTTCTTAAATTAAAGGCTTTACAACGATAGATTTAGCAGTGTTAAATGTTAAAAAGTGGCAATATATAACATATATCTAAGTGCCCCATTAAAATGTGTTTTAGGAAATACTCAGAATTCTGGTTAACAATATGTGTTTCCATTTATTTATAAAACATGACAAAATTGCATTTATAATTTGATATATATTTGATTTTTAATGATTTTTTATGCAACAAAAAGCATTTAATACATATCTCTTTAAGTAGTTAGTTCATTAACTGTTTTAAATGTTTAATTGACAATGAGCTGTTGGGTGTGTGAACAAATTGGTTTCCTATATATGTTCCAGTCATTTTTTAAAATGTTGTCTGAAGAAGTGCATCTATCTGTTAATGCACGAAAGCGCTAACAGAACGGAATAAATTGCTTTATCTTTGTAGAGACTAGCGTGATTTGTTTCACAGTATCACTTTTTTTGTGTTTTTCCAAGTTTGTGTTTTGCGTTTTGGTTTACAGCCTGGGATATTGTCAGGTCCCAGGGATGCTATGTTCTTGGCTTTGCAGAGTGTGTTTTTTACCTGTGCAGCTGTGATTACAGGAACTTTGCATTCTTTCAGTAAAGAGATGGGCCCTCTAGGAGGTGAGAGGGGAGTAAAGTTAGCACTGAACCTATCTTCCAGGATGTTGGCAATATCAGTTGGTTCTGTATATTTAGTGCCATTGTGCTGTAACTCAGAGCAGATCTGAGTGTTGCCATTGAGATTCTTGACATAGTTATAGAATGCTTTGTGGTTGTCTTTAGAGTCAGTGTCAATTTTGTTTTCATAATTAGCTTTGGAAGATTTTATGAGGGATCTCAGCTTCTTACTGAGGCTGACCAGGGAGTTCCTCCAGTCATGGGATTTTACTCTTTTTTGCAACAGTTTCTTTCTTCTGTTGTAGAGTTTGTTTATGGCAGAGGACCACCAGATTGGCTTCCTTTTTTTGGAGGATAGCATGTTGGTTCTATTAGGGATAGCATGATCCATGCACTTGTGTAAGTGCTTATAAAATGCATTTGTGTAGGATTCAGCAGTCGTACCTCTATTGTCCGTCTGTATGGGTGTCATGAAGTTTGCCACTTCTGTCTTTTTAAGAAGTGTGAAGTTGGCTTTGGAGAAGTTTTTTTACGGTGGTTTCCCCAATTGGGGGTGGGGGCGTGATGTGGATGTCTAGGGTGATTAGCTTGTGGTCGGATCTGACCAATGAGGAATTGACCTCTGGTGTGGAACACCGGTTGCCCATGTTGGTAATGACCAGGTTTAGGATATTGCTGCCCCTGGTGGAGGTGTGAATAAGTTGATCCAAGGCATTGGAATTTTTGAATTCCAGAAAACGTTGAGCAAAAGAGTTGGTACATGAGTAGTTTTCCCAGTTAATGGTGGGGTAGTTGAAATCGCCCATTATTAGGGTGTTGGGTTGTACCCTAATACTTTCCAGTGTATCAAGAAATGAAGAGTGGGAATCCTGGGGCATGGAGGGGGTTCTGTAGCATGCTACAATTTGGATTGCGGTCTTGCCCAGAGTTAGTTGCACTTGGATAATCTCGGATGCATTATGCTGTGCAACTAGCCTGGAGGTGTGGATATCCTTAATGAATATGGACATGCCTCCACCTTTAGTGCGTCGTTCCGGGTTAGGTGGCCGAAAGGCATGGTATGAATTATAGCCTGGTAACAGAGGGGTGCTCTCTGGAGCTTTGAACCAGGTCTCTGTCACTGCACAGATGTTGATGTTCTCCATTTTAAGGAGTGCCTTGAGTGAGTGCATTTTGAGGTTTAAACTTCTAGCATTTAGTAGCATTACTCTTAGATTTTGCTTGCTTGTACCTGTTATGGTGGTGAATTTGTCATTTGAACCTTGCCTAAAAAAGTCACTATTGGGGTGGCAAGAGCCTTAGCCAGTATCTGGAATCACAAGGGCAACAGGTGCAGCCCATCTCTGGCAAAGCATCGTCGTCTGTCGATTATGTTTTCCCAGGCAGACAAATACTGGATCCCCTTAGAATGACACCAGAAGCTTAGCCAATTGTTGAAGTCAGTCATTTTGTCCTTTTACTGTGGTATCATTCTGGGTGATGGCAGGATGCTACTCAGGGCTAGGGTCATACCTGCCTGGGGTACAAGATCGGAGAGCTCCTCCATGTTTCATGTAGTCCAGGGAGGTACATCTCAGGTCATTCACACCAACATGTACAATGACAGTGGCATATTTGTACTTATTGTGGAGTGACCTGAGTGCGTGCTTTATGTGGTGGATCCTGGCACCTGACAGGCAGCTGACAGTAACTTTCTCCTTGTTTAGTCTGGTGAGTGGAACATCAGTGTGCCTGACTATAGAGTAACCTATGACTAGAGTGTTGGGTACTTTGTTATGCCTTATAGGCTGTGGTTGAGTGGCACACTGAGTTTGTGGGCTATGTGTCATTTGGGTTATGTTTGGGGGTGGAGTTTGCTTGCGTTTCTGCTTTGGAGGTCCCTAATGCTTGGGCAAGTATTGAGATCCTCCATGAATCTAGGTGTGTGTTTTGTTTTTCTATGTGTGTGTTTTGGTGGTGTAGGTTTTGAGGGACTACGTGATGAGTATGGTGTGATGCAAGTGTTTTCCTTCTCCTCTTGACTGTCTAGTCCAGTCTTGGGTGAGGAGAGCTTTGCTTCCAGTTGGCTATATAAATGCATCTCTCGCAGGTTGTAGTTTTGGGTGGTAGGAGGAGAGGGTTGTCTGTGTACATGAGGCAATTGCTGCATTGCCCCAAGATGCCCAGATTCATCAGGTAGACAGGAGAAATCACCGGGAGCTGACCCTTAGACATGCTTGGATAGGTGCTTATTTATTAAGTACTAAAAACTGCTTTCCTCTAGAGAAGTGAGGAAAGTTGAGTGCTGTAGTAATTTGCAGCTTATTTAGTGCTTACGAGTTCTGAACAAGTGCTGAGTTCAAAGAAACAGATTTTAGTGCTGAAACTAAAAAACTGGCTAGTTCTAAGAAACAAAATTAAGCTAGAAGGCTTCCCTCCAACACAGAAAGGCTTGGGGGCACAGAAGCTTACAAACAGACTAGACCACTTACAGGAAAGGAAGGAAACAAGCTTATTTTTTTTTTCTTTCCCAGATGATCTCTTTGTGCACAGTAGGAGTGCCTGAAATCAGAATATGATCTCACTGCACTCAGTTGAGTGAGCAAATGAGATAGGCCCAGAAGGAGTATCCAAACACAAATTTACAAGAGGTGCGGGCAGTTTCAAAGACACCAAGATTAACACCAAAACAAAACCACAGAGGGTGGGTGGGGAACTAACTGAAAAAACAGAGTCAAAACTTCCAGTTCAGTTAATTACTTTGACCTTGTTTCCCACTTCTCCATAAAACTTTTTTGGATCATCAATAAATTGCTTATTTTGTACTTTTCCTTAATTTTTATCTGTGTATCTTCTAAGTTTTTCTCCTTGTGCTGATATTTTTAATTTATTATTTGCGATAGTGCATGATATATCCTGATCCGTTATAATACCGTGAATTGCGTTTATCACATTTATCTTTTTGAGTATTTTTGTTGATTTGTTCTCTCTTCTATATTCTTCTAACAGTGACACTTCTTGTTTTAATTGCTTTATAGTTTTCTCTGTTTGATACTTCCATTATGACATTTGATTTCTTCCCATTCTTTCCCTTACTATCCTGTGCTCTTGTGGTAGGACTTTATTCGTTGTTAATTTGGCTGCACAGTAATGTATCCTATTTACTTCTGTTATATTGCATGGATCTTTATGGACAGTCCTAATTACTGTGTTCATTTGTTTTATCAAACTTCTAACTTTTTGGGTTTCATTGACCTTCTGCAGTCTATTTATTTAATCGATCTTAATATGTTTATCCGTCTCTATTAAATCAAGTAACTCTTCTCTTAGGTCACTTTCTTCTAAACAGAAGGCACATTCTTTGTTCACCACTTCCTGCTGGCATTCTGTAGAAAGTTCCAGAGCTTTTCTTGTGCCATGTTTTCTTAAGTTTCACCCTGTGTCATCTGTTGCTCTTTCACGTGGGAACTCACTATCACTGCATGACACTGACTGTGTCGGAGTTGCTACAGTTTCCTGTTCTTTCCCTTGCTGTATAGCTCCAACTGAACTTTTGTACTGGTTTCCTATGGGAGGCTTCAACGTATCTTCATATGTCAACAGATTAGATGCTTCCTGCTCCACTGGTTTCTAACACCGTGTAAGTGGTTCCATTAACAAGCAGTTCTGCACACTGCTGTATACTGCCTTTGAGGTTTTAGACATAGATAAAGAAAGGCTTGTGGTTGCCCTTGACCTGGGATTCTATTTTTACCTAAAAACTGGCTTTGGTAGGCTTAATTTGCCCTCTTAGTTGTTTGTTTAGCTTGATGAGATAGTTTTTATCCTGCTGGGCATTGCACTTCCTAATTTTAGCTATGACTTTTTCCTTTTCTTGCACAATCTGTTTATGTTTGAATTTCAAAGGGTGGTTTGTTTTTTAAGTCTGTTCTAGGCTTGTTTCTGGTGGCACAGCTGTCATTATGCATTTATTAACATGATTGCACTGGGAGTCTGTGTAAAATTCTGCATAGCCACATGTGTTTTCTGCATTTGGAGGGACTTGGAATTTTTCCAGGTAATTACTTAATAATAGGAAGTTTGCCTTAGAGTAGTTCCTAACTGTTGCAGGATTTGCTAGGGTCATAGCATTGATTTTATTTTAAAGAAGACAGTTTTATGGTCTGGTGTTACCAGAGAAGATGCTACACTTGAGGGTGGGGGGTTTGATATTCTCCCATATTTGCGCGTACCAAATCCTGTATATTTGCACCACTAATTGTCCAGAGTGTTATGTTTACAAAGTCCAGAAATCTCTGGGCCTGCAAGTTTGGGATCATGTAGGATTCCCAGCTTATAGATGAGGTAGATATGGTATCGGGTAGAATGGTAAGTGTCACCAGTAGGTCTTAGTTTGATATATGGGTTTTGTAGGTCATAGAGGGTGATCTATAGCTTGCAAGAATATGATATAAAACTCCATCTATGGTAATTTTGACAGGGAAAAGCTCAAGGGCATCATTCTGTTTGACCAACCTTAAGGTATACTTGTTTTTGATGTCTACCAAGACATCTGCACCTTTATTTCCTGCCTTTGCAATAGCTGGCTTATATATCTGGAAGACACTGTATCCCTGCAGTATCAGGGTCCTCTCCATGACTTTAAAAGATGTCTTGGTAACTGCATATATGTCTGCATTCTCCAAGGTGAGGAGGGCTTGGATGTAATGAAGTTTCGTGTTTAGGCTTTTGGCATTGAGCAGTAGCACCTTTAGAGAAATTGGCCATCCCATACCTTAGAAGGTCAACTTATCATCAATTGCACATGTTTTAGTACCTTTCAAAGTTAGCTGTTTTTACCCACATTCTACCAGTTAGATATTCAGGTGCTGTATATGGTTAAGGTCTCTGTCATTACAAAGTGATGGGCACCATGTTTCTGCATTGTCCTGATGTGTTAGCAAATATGTTTCTAAATATTTATTTTTGTGACCATGGCCTCACAGCACTGTGTTGATGTGATTATTGAGGTGGACATCAGGATTTAATAGCAGCAGCAGCACACTATTAATAGGTTTAAAAATATAGCATGCATTTGAACCACACCGATTCATAAGGCATTATACATCAGTTTATATCTTTACTGTAGGCTTGTCTGCATAGCTTGTCTATGATGGCACAGTGGTATAGCAGTTGCACTGTCACCTCAGAGCAAGAGGTTCTCCAGTTTGATTCTTGGCTGGGGTGCCTTCTGTCTGGAGTCTGCATGTTCTCCGTGTGGGTTTCCTCCGGGTGCTCCAGTTTCCTCCCACATTATAAAGACATGCATCTAGAGCATTTCTCCCCCGGCCTCTGCAGAAAACTGGCTTTGTTCCAAGTCAGACTTTCCTAGTAAACAAATGTTAAATAAATAAATAGAAGCAAATACCACAGTAGCAATACTTCTCTCCATCCATGATTAGCATGGGTGTTTGTAGTAGAAGCAGTTCCTCTCCCTGGTTATCCTCCTAGGTGTTACAGCTGTTTTACTAATGACACCCAATGTATTTTTCAGGCTGTCAGTTAACACATATTTGCATATTCTTAAAGTTAATGCATACAGTTCCATTTTTATGAGAACTCTGACATAATTTGAATAATTGTGCATGATAATTCTCTGTCTCTTAGATTAACAAGTTGACATGAAATAAACACACATAGTCCTTGTGCTGGAATCTCCCTTTTGCTCATTTAAAGATCTTTTGGCTGTGGCCTTCTTCATACTTACACTATCACAGGTCTGATATTTAGCTGGAAAATGTTGTTGTTGTCTTTTCAGCTTTTCCCGGTTAGGGGGTCGCCACAGCAGAACTCTGGTCTGCTAATGATTGGCAGTAGATTTTCATGAATGCTGAGGTGCCAGCTCAACGTTCAACCTTCAGGAAAGGCACGCCCATTTACGCATGTCTTTCGAGCACCCACCCAACCATGGGGAGGACATGCAGACACCACACAGAAGGCACTCCCCGCACATCATCCAAGAATCAAACAGGAAAACCTCTTGCTGTGAGGCAACAACGCTACTGCTGCACCACTGCGGCTGACATTTATGATAGTCATTAATGGAAGTCATTTCTGGAATGGAGCTAGTAATAAATCATTGTTTACTTTGTTAGTCAGAAAGTGAAGAGCCTTTTTTGTGGACTGCAAGGGTTAATTGAGGTAAAACAACCCTTGGGGCTGCTGACTTTACTAATTAATTAGTTTATTTTGTTACCTGAGTAAGTGGACTGGTCCAAAGACCCTTGCCAGCCATGACTCAGGCCAGTAGTCTGTTACATCATTAAAGATACAAACAAATAGTACAACTGATAGAATGCAGTGCTCATAATTGTGATTGATATAAAATCCATAAAAGAAGTATAGACTACATGTTACAAAAGTGTAAAATTCCTGAGTGCATTAAGGAAAGTTTGGTCACTTGTAAGTTGATTCCATCGGTTAATGTGGTATAGCAGCCTTGTGAATCAAATTGGCTGAAGTAAGTAGCGAGGTGATACAACATATCTTTGTGATGTACTGCAACAAGCTCATGACTACACAAAACTTGCCACTCAGATATGTCACTAATTGTGTTGCCTTTGATATTTATATATGTAATTTAACAGTAACATTAGACAATATGTCACTAAATGTGTTGCCTTTGATATCTATATATGTAATTTAACAGTAATATTAGACAATATTTATATTTGTTTATACGTTCTTATGTACATTTATTTTATGTTGAAGAAAGGAAGCCTTGCTTATTGACATTTCCAGAGTAGAAAAAGTCCACACTGTAACAAAAGGCGATACTGCTGGCCCATCTATCTGGAATTTTGTAAATACTTAAATGTCATTTGAATGTTAATATGATTTATATAGAAATGTAACAAAAGGAGATAACTGCCAGCCCAGCTATCTGGAATTTTGTAAGTGGTTGTGTGTCATCTGTGAATATCAGCATGATGCAATTGCTTGTGTTACAACTGTATTAGAACTGTAAGTCATATTGTACAGACGTGTGTGGAAGAGATATTTTGTAACATTGGTACGGCGGTAGCATTGTTACCTCACAGCAAGAGGTTCTCCTGTTCGATTCTCGGCTGGGCTTAGGAGTGCCTTCTGTGTGGAGTCTGCATGTCCTCCCCGCGGTTGGGGTAGCATTCGAATGACATGGTGCATAAATTGGCGTGCCTTCATTGAAGGCTGAGTGTCGAGCTGGCACCTCGGCGTTTCATAAAAATCTACTGCCAATCATTAGTGGACCGGAATTCCGCTGTGGTGACCCCTTACCGGGAAAAGCCGAAAGACAAATAACAACTGAGCAGAAATGTATATACACTATTGTAATTGTTTAGATGTATATGTATTCTAACAATAGGGACTGAAAGACAAGAAGTTAACTTCAGAAGAATAGCTGAAAACTTAAATTACTTTATAACCACATAATAAAGGAGATCTTATCTTTCAGTTTCAGTGCAACAGGAGACATAATGTCTAGACATATAAGTTTTTTGTATTGTCTTAAAATGTAGAGGAATGTAAATTATTTTACGACTTCCACAATTTGCCAAAAGACCTAAGGTCTATGTGTGTTCGCAGGTAGATGCTAAAATCAATGGTTGTGAGTCAAAACTACCTTAAAGTCTGGGTAAAAGGGGTCATAGCTAGTAAACCTGTGCCAGCCTTCCCCAGGTGTGTGTGTGTGTGTGTGTGTGTGTGTGTGTGTGTGTGTGTGTGTGTGTGTGTGTGTGTGTGTGTGTGTGTGTGTGTGTGTGTGTGCGTTTATGTATAAATCAAATCTCAAAGAGTGTGTATCAGCTACTTGGGCAGGCACATGAAACACTGCTTGGATAGAGAGGGTACTGGAGGTCTTGGCTTGGCCACTTAGCTGAGATCTCAACTCTATAGCTGTGCCTGTGGGGAATCTTATTGGGGGATCTGGAGAAAGAGGGAGAAACCAGCTCCAGACTGACTGTGGTCTCTATGTGCTCTTAAGGGAAATTGTATTTTACTGTGTGTGTACTTGCCATCCTCCCAGTGTGTATGTCCCCCACTTTTGCCAGTGGTGAGGACTGAGGCTCCTTGATTACTGAGCCAGTGATGGGGCATCACACACAAATGTAATAATCTGCTGAACAGTGACTGCTCAACAAAAAACCTTCATGATTTACTTATCTCTGTTGATATTGTACAATATTTGTTCCTGCTTACAAAGTAGCAGAGTTTTTTAAACACTACAAAACACTTCAATGTCTAAGAATGAGCAAGTAAGATAGTATCTGCACAGTATAGTTTGCCATTACAGCAATGATCATACCACTTGTAGACATTTGGTGCTTATTTGAAACATAGCAATGGACTTAGTAATCACTATTGGCAAAGTGTTCATTGTGCATTTAAAGGGTAGTAGATGCACACTGGTGTAAGTGATATAGATAATACAGGTCTCATATGTACCTTTCATTCAGGCCTTCAGGCACGGCCGGCCTTAGGCATAGGTGAACTAGGCGACCACCTAGGGCGCCGTACAGGCCGGCCCCGTAAAGGGCGCAATTTGTGTTTATCTATTTATTTTAATTAATTTACTTTTCTTAATAAGAAAAGTAAATTAATTAAAATAAATAAATCATAGGGCGCCAGAATCGTAGGGGGAAGCGAACGCCCCTCCCACTTTTACAGCTGCTGGTTGGCAGGACTGGATGGATTCAAGAATTAACAAAACAAAAAAAACAAAAAAAAAAAACCCTTCACTCCGTAGTAGTGGAGTCTTCTCCTTTAAGTAGGAACATGCATGCATGCGTCACATCCACGCCAAACGCGGAAATTCACTCCATGTGTACGCATGTGCACGTTTAGGAATTAGGCTGTCGGTATCAGTTTCAAAACCCCCTTAAAAGTAAGTATCCATTAACATTAATGCTATACATGTTAGAATAGTACAATATTTTGTACAAGATTCCAGTAATTTTGGAGAAATTAAGGTAGACTGAACTGCCAAAATATTTTGCAGATGGTGAGAGATGTTAATACAGCTCGAATAAGCTGTACTGCATTAGGAAATTCAAACAAAACTGATTCTCATTGGAATTGGTGTTAAAATATGACATACACTAGGTTGTTCTAGTTTATCATGCCACAGAGACAGCGAGACAGAAAGAGAGAGAGAGAGAGAAAGGATGCTTTCACAGAGACATGACGATATAACATAAATGCAAGAACTTGTTGGCAGGTGCTGCTAAACGATGACTGAAAGAACCCTGCCAGCGTGAATAACCACAGTGATTAAATAGCAACAGCATCAAACAGGTGCTTTTGTTTTATTTTTTTTTTTTCCTGTCCTTCCGGAGGGTTATCAAGAGTTTGAGGCACTATTTTAAAACAATAAAAATAAGGGAAACTTATACTTCTGCAGTCATATTTATACTGAATACAACAAAGTGCACACTGACTAAGTTATTCCAAACGAGTCGTATAATCCTGGTAAAATCTGTTTGTCTTAGGGTCGCTGTCTCTCTCTGACAAAGAGATGCAGTAACTACTATAGTCTGTGCACTTCTTTATATGCTACCATCTGCAGACTGTACAGGAGAGGTACTATAAAAGTTATGGGAGCTTATGATTAAATAAATGTTCCAGTAGCACTGGCATTTCATGTATATATTTAGATGTTACTATACCTTTAGACAAGTATTTTATTGGGCTCAGACTATGTCTAATAATTCTTCAGTAGCATGTCTTTCTGAAGTATACCAATTATGTCAAGAATAAAACAACACAGGATATGGATTTCCCATTCTTGCTTTCCTGTCCCGTCTGTATTTATTAAAATGGTAGTATATCAAGGTACTGAAGCTGTGGATGCTTTGGGATTAATTAGAGAGGTCTTTCCTACAGCCACAACACTCTTTCCTCACTGAAATTGTTGTCAGCAATTATCAAGATATGGGATTAAGGCAACCAGTGGGAAAATGTAGTTCTAAGGGAAGCGGAAGAAACATGGGCAGACACCTAACCTTAAGAAAACATTTTATGTTGGTTGCTCAAGGACTCCCTTGAGCTGCGACTCTGCTACTAGGTCTTCGGCTTTTCCCGGTTAGGGGTCGCCACAGCAGAACTCCGGTCTGCTAATGATTGGCAGTAGATTTTAACAATAGTTACTCACATACAAGAGATCTTTGTAAAGGGTGCAACACAATGGCACCAATGTTCAAAGTACTGCAGTCAGCATACTGCAGTGAGGGTTAATTAATCCCACACAAATATTAAGCAGTAATGAGACATAGAATAATTACTGTATTGAACAGTGTGTTTGAGCCACACCTTCAAGCAGCAAAGGGGGAAGTTCTAAGTTAATTGTATTTATTTTATTTTACATTTTTAACCAGGTAGTGTCTGGCTGGGCAAGTAGCCAATTTTCAGTGGAGACTCGAGGAAAAAAGCTCCATAACAGTAGTACAAAAAGATAATTTTACAACGATTTACAAAGACTGTACAAAAGGTTAACAGTTACCTACAATCACAGTTTACAAAAAGAGAATGTAAACAGAAAACATTGCATTTCCTAAGCCTTACTGCAGACCTTAATAGTTGCAGCTTACAAATAAGACAGGTGATACATATTTAAAATGAATGGATTTGAATGCTAAATAAATCTAAACAGGTCAGAAAGAGTAACATCACTGAGTGATTGTTCTGTGGCACTAGCATTAAATATTGTGTTCTCAAGTTTGTGTAACTAGATTTTTAGGGGTTCGTATCTGAAAGTAGTCGATTTGAGTGAGTGTATGATCAATCTGAAGACAATTTTAGAACCTTCTGGAGGGGTGGATTTGTCTCCCAGAGGTTACCACACCTGTGGAACAGACTCTCAATTCATGTAAAGCAGAGAACCTCTTTGGCCCTCTTCAAGCACAGTCTGGATGATTGAATGGGTAACCGTAAATTCACCCTGGGGGTTCCACCTGTGTCTCTGCTGGATACACGAGCAATAGGTGCTGATCATGGAAACAAGGTCAGAACTTGTTAGTCTTGTAAGGGCCCTAGGCTCATTAGCCTAGTAACTTCCTATGATATTATGATCCTGTGATTTAGAACTGCTAGGTGTAGAGAACTGATAGGTGGCAGCTATTATATTTTGCAGCTCTTAAATTTCTTACAGTCAGTGGACAGTAATTTGCAACTTAACAGACTAATGTAATGTCTAAAGGAAGTCTAAGCAATTCAGAAAAAAATGTTGTTCAAATACAGAGTTATGAGGGAGGTACAGGTTGAAGGCAAGGGTTGTAATGACAGATGTTTGAGGAGCCGTTTATGGTTAAATATTCTGAAATGGGTAGTTTTATCATTATTGGTTCATCCATTTTGTTTCATTGCTTACTGAAAAAATGTTCAAAACTACAAATGTATAACCTACTCTAACAAGTGTAAATGTTTCTATGTGAAACTAGCTGTTTTTTGTTTATCAAATGGCACATTGTGTTGTAAAATCTGAAAGCAGTGTTAGCATAATTGCCTTTGGTGCAGAAGGCTGTGGATTCTACTCCCACACCATCTAGATGGAGTGCTGGTATTGCAGTGCCCATATTATTATTGATTATTTGGTACATTATAAGGGGTGCTAGGGGTTCTACACTCCTGAGTATGTCCTTTGTATGAGATGCCTAGTGACTATGAACTTGTTGGTCATTTACTACTGCAGTATTATCAACTTATCAATTTTTCATGCAATATAGGCAGTTTAGTTCTTCAGGGAAAGCAGGCACTGAATTTGTAGATAAAACATTGATATGTGAAGTTGTTTTGCTGGTAGCAACCTCTTCATTAGGTATGGATTTCTTTAGTGTGGAATTCAGATGATTTTACATCTGCAGAGCTTGTGAGTATGGAGTAATATTGGTGGATTATAATGACAGAAGTCTTGAGTGGCCTTTTATGGTTGAAAATTTCTGAAATGGGTAGTTATTGGTTCGTACATTTTTTCACTGCATATAAAAATAATGTTTAAAACTACAAATTTAAAACACTTTCTAACAAGTGGTGCTATATTATACAAGGAATATAATTCAATGCAATCAAGAAGGTGAGTCAAAGAACAAATACACGTATGCATGGCCCTACAAAATGTGTGAAAGGAGTCTGTTTTGAAAACAGCCCAAAGGTAAACTTAATTCTTCACTGGCCAGATGCATTTTCTATGAATGTGGGTTTTCATGCTGTTTCAATGAATATGAATTTTTCCATTTCAATGAATGTGAGTTTCAAGGGCAGAGAAGTTTATTGCTTATGCTAAGTATGTTTTCATTGCGAGACTGTATTGTTTAGCAAATGGCTACCTGTGTTTGTGCTATTTTATTTAAATATCTGTAATGACTGTAGAATCAAATAAGAGAATAGTACGCGTGGCAATTGGTGAGAAATAACCAAATAATGGAACACTGGAATGGCAGAGGAGGAGGGTGCTGCTGGGGGGAGTGGTTTCCTGCAGGAGCAGCTGCTCTGGGGGGGGGGCAGTCTATTAGCCTGTCTAGGGCTCTGTTTGACCGTGATCTGGCTCTGGTATTTAAAATAGAAAATATTATGCAGAAGTAGTTGCAGATAAAGACACCTTGGAATGTAGCTATTCTTCCTATGCATTTAAATAATTTAAGGAAATGACTGGATTGGCTTTCTTGGGGAGTGACCCTGTGGGTGTGGCTCAAATAGGGGTGTTTCATGACTGTGGTGTGGGTGGGGCTTAAGGGGCGCCTGAGCACTACCTCACCTAGGGCGCCATTTCGGCTAAGGCCGGCCCTGCCTTCAGGGTATGTACCTGCAAACCTAAACCAGTTCTGCATTTTCATATATCAAGAGAATGCTTTCTCTGACTTAGAGCATAGTATTTAACCTCTTAAAGAAAATCTGACATACACATACTAAGATTACTCCGCAAAATAATTCAGTTAACTATTAAACTCATTTTAATATGCACACAAAATGTTATCTTTAACAGTATCTGTACTAAAAACATGATTTCTCTTTATTCTATGATTTATATGTTTTGGCATTACAGTATATAACCCTCCTGTCCCAAATTTCTGAATGTAGAAATAAAAGTTGTATGCCTTTCAATTTTAGAATAGTTGCTTAGACTATTCATGCAAGTTATGTAAGATTCAATGTTCATTTCTTTTACTTTAGCAAAAACAAAAATGCTTGCCTGGCAAATAGTACATATTTAGTCACTGACATACCACAATCGCCTAGTGGGACTAAGCCTGAAAAGAACGTGTAAATGAAAATAAATAAAATAAATGCACAATGTTGCTCTAATTCTGTAATTTTTGTTCTATGCTTTAAGCTGCAGCAGACAAGTATTTAAATCTAAATGTTTTTACAGCATGTGGAAGCAATGCTGTACATAATAGTTTCCGTCATCTGAAGCTGGACTTCCTGTCAGTTTCAAAAATTGTGCCTCACGCTGAGTAAGCATTGCACTGCATCATTTCCTGATTCTACTGATAAACACATAAATCCACTTGTTAATTAAAATTATCTGTTTTATTTTTTAAGATTTCACACATTTGCGTACACACACACACACACACACACACACACACACGTGCACACTCACCGAAATGCCCTGACCCCCACATTCTCACACACACACACACACACACACACACACACACACACACACACACACACACACACACACACACAGAGTCATGCATACTACGTAATGATGTCAGTGCATTACTTTATTACATACGTGTGAGGCACCAGTATGTATTTTTTGTTATGTATGCTAAACATTTTCAGATGTGAAACTGATTTTCAAAGCAATTTACACATACTCACATGCAAAAGACACAGCAGAGGTATAAAAATATTGTTAAGGATATAAACTTTCACTTCAGATGTCAGGGACATGAACATAAACATATAGCATATTCCTCCATGCATATATGATTTTAAAAAGCATGTGTATAACACTTCTTTGAGATTTAAATTTCTGTAATATAAAATTATCATACCTGAACTGCACAGCCCTCTTTGGAAAAGGGTCGAAGAGTGAGGTGTGAACAAGAGTGAGACAGTGTCACAATGAAACAAAAAGTAAAGGTATCTGTTGTGTGCATTAAGATTTGAACACAACACTGTGGCATCGCAGATGCATCAAAGTCACAGTGTTTTAAGAAACTAAAAAGGATATGGGCTGTGTTTTCATGTGTGGCCCATATTAATCATCAGTCAGAGACATGAGATAAAGCAAAAGAGGGTAGGATGAAGGAAGGATTTCATTTTGTTGTGTCAACAAGCAACTTGCCTACACTAAGCAGTTGGCCACTCAAGTGTCTTTGACATTTCACTTGTAAACCATATAATACAATTTTTTACCAGATACATGTCTGTATACCACAACTGCTTTATATAATTTTCTCTGTGTTTGAATTTTGTTCAAAGGAAAGGGTGATCTCTGAGAATACAGCAGTTAGAACAACCACTCCTCTATGCAGCACCTTACTACAAGTGAATATGCCTTCTCTGCCACCATCACAACTGTAACCCCTAACACCTTTATTCTCAACCAAAGTGCATTTAATCCAGCTCTATACTAGACTGAACCTACTGGTCCCTGATATAATAGGTCTATATTAAAATCTCGAAGTCTGACAATATCGAATACGATATTGTCGACACGAGAATAGCGAAAGCGCACTACATCGAACGTTTAAACAGAAAATCTCAGTAGGAGGAGATTTCTGTTTACTTCAATGTAGTGTGTTCTCAGAGTTGGTATATTTAAGTAGGGGGGTGTGTGGGGTGCAGGAGGGCTTGCCCCCCTGCCTACACACTATTTAGTTTTTTTGTTGTTGTTGTTGTTTTATCTAGGGCTGGATTCACGAAGGCTTGCACGGAGTCTAAGAGTAGAGTAAGACTCCATGCAGCCAACATGTCCGCCGAGCAATCCAGAAACAGCCGGTAGGGGCGTGCAAGAGAGCTCCTAAAATGACTCTTACATGGACAGGGCTAGGATATGCAAATTATCTCAATTGCAGGTGAAAGCTATGCAAATGAGGTAAATTTGCGATCCAGAAAACCCGAACCTGTCCGAGTAAGAGTAGTGTTATTTGCATAAATGTACTCCGTTGACAACTGAGTACCATTCTGCAAATAGCAAAATGGAGCCATGACAGCTCCAAAAAAAGGATGCATCCAGTTGAGGAAGCATGCCAATGGCCAAAAATACAGCCATAGGCAATGTTCACCGATGCAAAATAAAAATCATTTTTTTTCTTTTATCCCGATCTCCAAAGTTTAAGCATAGCGCAGCACCACGCAAATGTGGTGCGCTCTAAAAAACAGAAAACCAATAATTAAAATCCACAAATATGGATTTTATTGTAATTCCTAATTTACAATGCAAGGGAATGGCAGGCTGAAGACAACATGGCTACCGAGTAGAGGTTGTTAAGCGGGGAAACTCAGTCTAAGAGATGTAACCAAGCATTAGTTGGCAATCCTATGCAAATGAGGGTAAGGATAGTGAATCCCAAGTTTACATAGCAAATGAGCACAGTCAGTGGAGTGTAGGAGTAGGATAAGGGGAGTATCAGAGTAGAAGATAGGTGACATCACGAGGGGGGTATGTATGAAAGAAGTGAAGCTCATTGGAGCAGAGTGGAAATGTGTTTGCTGTCAGTTACTCATAACTGGAAGAGGTGTGTCAACAGGTACCCTAGCTAAAGATAAGAAATTGAAGGTGTATGCCATAGATAACACTAAAGTTTCTTGCTGAAGTGCTTGCAATGTGTTTGCACGTGGGTGCGTGCCTGTATATCCGAGTAAGATTGTGTGCGCATGTGTGTACCTGTGTGGGCGCATTTAAGCCGGAGTAAGCATGTCTAAGGTTGTTGAAATGTGTGTAAGCGCGTATGCACCTGGTGCATGCGTTTTAGCAAGAATAAGCAAGTTTTAGTCCATGTAAGCATGTGTGCATGTGTAAGAGCTGGTGTGAGCATGTTTGCGCTTGTGTGAGTGGCGCTGCCCCCCTGAGGAAACAGAAAGGGAAAAGGAAGCACAACAAATAGTAGGAAGTTAACCAGGAAGTACTATCAGAGCTAGCAGGTGAAAACAATCAGAATCAGGCAATTACACAGGCAGTACACTAGCCCAGTCCAGCTCAGCACTTAAAACTCTGCAAACAACTTTCCACCATGTTTTCCTCAGAGACACTGTAACACTGCAGTAAAGTAGTAGAAGTGAAAACTTAAAAAGCTTTATGAGTCAAAAAATGTTAGGGGCTGCCATTGCTGTTATAAGGCAACATATGTAACATGCTGAGGATGGTGACAATGCGAATGCTGCTGGACAACCCCCAGTGAGGAGACAGAGAAGAGTGTACAGGCCCAGGGTAAACTATCAGGGGCTACATGAGCTGGAGATAGTGGAGTGCTATAGAGTGGACAGAGACCTCATTCAGCAAATTGTTGAGCTGTGCAGGCCACGCCTCACACACAGAACCAACAGAGGGGAACCCATCCCAGTGGAAACCAAGGTATGTGTTGGCCTAAGAATATTAGCAACAGGTACCTTCCAGAGACCAACTGGTGATATGATGGGGATATCACAGGCATCAGCATCCAGGGTACTGCACCAGTTCCTGGATGCCATGTCAGCACATGTCAGTGATCATATATATTTCCCCAATTCCCGTGAGGTGTTGGCCAGCAATATGCATCTTTTCCAGCAAATACCCTGAGGTGGTGGGTGCAATAGACTGCACGCACATATGCATCAAAGCACCAGCCGGTGAGTGGGATAGGGTCTACTTTAACCACAAGGGCTTCCCCTCCATCGACTGCCAGGTCGTGTGTGATGCCCAGAGCATAATACTGAATGTGTGTGCTGGCTGCCCTGGAAGCTACCATGATTCCCATATCTGGCATCTGACACAGCTGTACCAGACATTTGCCAATGGGGACATCCCTCATGGTCACCTAGTGGGGGATGCTGGCTATGCACTGGAGCCGTGGCTGATGACACCCATCAGAAATGCACACACACCTGAACAGAAACGCCATAATGAGGTACATGCACAAACATGAAATGTAATCGAGCGTGTGTTTGGGTTGCTCAAGTCACGGTTCCAGTGCCTGGACACATCTGGTGGAGCCTTGCAGTACTCACCAACTACATGTACCCAAATTGTCATGGTATGTGCTATGCTACATAATATGATCCTGCAAAAACAGCTACAGCAGGAGCAGCATAGGCCCGGGCCAAACAGCCCCCCACCATTGCCAAGGCCATCACAGGCAGAGCGTAACTCGGAGGAGGAGCAACCTGAGCCTGCCCCAGTAGGCAGAAGAAGGCGTGCCCAGTATGCTTTGGCCTTGGCAAAGAGGCAACACATAGCACATACACTGGCTCAGTAGGAACCCTGTAAATGATACCTCTCTCTGACTCACACATATAGTAAAAGGGATGCCTAACTTGACACTACCTGTTTTCAAACATGTATAGGGAGTGTAGTATGTGCATCCAACATAGGCAGCCCTGCAGCACCACCTGAGGCATGATTGCCATGTGTTAAGCAATATAAAGCAGTGCTAAACAGCTTTTACCACTATTTAGTATATGTAAACAAAATTGCACACACTAACTAGCACAACTTTGGTCAATGTTGAGAAATATTGGGCAACGTTCAGCAATGTTGGTTAATGTTGAGCAATGCTGGACAAGCTTGGTCAAAGTTGGGCATAGCTGAACAAAAGCCAACATGCTCATATTTGCTCTACTGGCCCTTAAGCAGTCTGGTCTGCTCAGTATGAAATTTTAAAGCAGTGACAGACCTCGAACCCAGGATACTATGCACTATAGTCATAGTACTGAACCACTAAACCATGACAGTATTTCACTGGGCAGTATGTATGAAGAAATGTTGATAAGTCTATGCAAAGTATCTCATGGAAACCCTGCAGGCACAGCATAATCCCTGTCGAGTTATGACACAAAGGTGAGCCCTGCAGTAAAAATAGAACCTGATTTTCAACACACATATAGTATAAATGTTAATATTGGTCATGTTCACACACATTAACAAATGTAGTGGACTTCAGACAGCAACATTCTGTAAGGTCACACTGGGCATGCTCACACACTTGAATAAATGAGACAAATGTCAGGCAACAAAACACTGAAAGGCCAAACTGGGCATGCTCACACACTTAAGCCATGTCTGAGTACAGCAGTGGGCCACACATATACGGCAGTTGCATGTGTTAACCCAGTAACCTCTCACTATTCACCAATCCGCCTTGTGCACACAGTTATATGACAACAGACACATATATAATATATTGGAACCCTGTCATAATCAAATATGTTCTGCTGATACTTAGGTTGTTCATAGAAAGTGGGAAAGCAAAGAAGATAAAAAACCTGCAATCAGTATCATCAATAAACAATGTGCACTCCGAACATTATCATAGGTTCATAGGTTGATACTAGGCTATCCGCCCTAGGGCATTTATAAGCCTAGCCAGAGTGTGTTTGGCTTTCGCAACCCTGTTAGATTAGTAGACTGTGCCTGTGAATAGTAGGTCACACAAGATAGCCCTTTTATGTTTAGGTTATTGTGCCTCTGTCTAGCAGGGACCCAGAAGAGATCCCAGGGGTAAACATACAATCACCCATCCACTCATCAAGATTTCTCCTGTAGAGGGTCAGTGAGGGGCTCTGCCTATGTGGGACTGGGATCTTATTCCAGAGTGAGGGGAGCTTCTGGGATATGAATCTGTCCCTCCAGCGTGTCCTATTAATATCTGTGCTGAGGTTTAAGTCCCTGGAGCATGTAGCTCTAAGGGATTCGGATATCCTGAGGTGGAGCATGTCCATTAATTCTGGGTTGGACATGGCTTTAAACATCAGGCACAGATCGCATCCGAGTAGGCGGTAAGCGACTGAGTAGAGCTGGAGTTACTTTAGCCGAACTGCGCAGGGCATCTGTGTGAGTCCCTAGGTCCACTTGGTGAGGTACTTTTGTGGCCATTACAGTTGCTGCAGGTGTCGGGTAAGGTACATCCCAAATGGGGCATTGTATCCAGTCATGGGCCTGATGAGTATAGGGGCACAATGACCTCACTTGATCTAGATGAGAAACCTTTTGGGATAAAATGGGCTATATAGAAGGTCTGTCTAACCACTTTGGCGATGTGATTGTCAAAGGCGAGATTACTATCTACTCGGGTCCCCAAATCCCTAATAACTTCTTCCGTACTTAATGGATTACCACCTATGTGGTAATGTGTGGGCACTTTGTTATTCCCAAAGGGAATGACTATGCATTTAATGGCATTTAGCTGTAGGCCATGGCTCTGGCACCAGTTATCCATCTCTGTGAGACCCTTTTGGAGGATGCTTGTGCCAGCTGGAAAGTCGATTATGGCAACCAGTTTGCAGTCATCTGCGAACTTGGTCAACCATATTCCTCCTGTGGTAGCCTGTACATCAGAGAAATATATACTGAACAAGAGAGGTCCCAGGACTGAGCCTTGTGGGATGCCACGTGTAACTGGTGTAGAGTCAGACATGGCACCTGCAATACTGACCATGTGGGTGCTATCCCTGCTCCAGTTAGCAATCCATCTTGTGACATATGTGTTGATATCTAAGCTGGTGAGCTTATTTATGATGCCTGAGTGGGGTATTGTGTTGAAGGGTTTCTCAAGGTCCAGGTAGGCTGTGTGGACTACCTTCCCTACGTCTATGGACCTGGTAACTGTTTAAAGAAGTCGACCAGGTTCAAAAGGCAAGATCTGCCCTCAACAAAGCCGAATTGGGTAGGATCCAGTGTCTGAAGGTTCCTGATGTCTTTGTGTATGAGTTCTATGATGATACACTCCATAGCTTTGCAGACCAGGCTAGTTAGGCTTATAGGGCGATAGTGTCAGGGGTCCGTTGTGGCACCACCTTTGTGGAGTGGGACCACTGTTGCTGTACGCCATTCCTTGGGTACATATCCTGTAGTAAGTCTGATATTGAACAGTGACTTAATGTGAGGGTTACGGTCTTCATGAAGCTCATGTAAGACGCAGGCCGGGACACCATCTGGTCCCATTGATGCTGTGTTGTCTGCTTTGGAGAGGGCAGCTCTCACCTGTTCATCTGTGATGTCAGGGAGGCTACACTCTGTTGGGATGGACATTTGCTCTTTAGGGGGGATGGGGGAGACATTTGCACTGAACCTGTTTGCCAGGATGTTGGCAATGTCTGTGGGTTCAGTGTATGTTTTGTCATTTTGCAGTAACTCACAGCATATCTGGGAGTTGCCACCCAGGTTCCTGACAGAATTAAATAAGGCTTTGTGATTGTCCTTAGTATCTGGTGCAATTTTCCTTTCAAAGTGGGCCTTAGATGAATTCATGAGTGATCGTAGCTTCTTGCTAGTACTGATCAGAGATGTCTTCCCATTTTGGGATTGTGCTCTATCATGTAGTAGCCTCCTCCTTTCATTGTATAACTTATTTATGGCCAGGGTCCACCAGACAGGTCCCCTGCCTTTGGAGGAGTGAGTCTTGTTTTTATTTGGGATAGCACAATCCATGCATTCCAGTAGGTGTCCATAGAATGCATTTGTAAAGGATTCAGCGGTCTGAGCCGTATTTACCACTGTCCCAGGGTCTTTGAAGGATACCACCTCGGTTTTGAGAAGTGTGATGTTTGCTTTTGAGAAGTTCTTCACTGAGATTACCTAGGATGGGGGTGGGGATGGGATATGGATGTCCAGTGAGATAAATGTATGGTCTGACCTTACCAATGAGGGGCATACCTCTGGTGTGGAACATAGAGTCCCCATGTTGGTGATGATCAGGTCCAATATGTTTTCCCCTCTTGCAGGTGTGGTAACCAGTTGTGTCATAGCATTTGAGTTCATAAATTCTAGCAACTGTTGGGCGAGGGTGTTGGGGCTTGAGTAGTATTCCCAGTCAATGTTTGGGTAGTTGAAGTCACCCAATATAATGGTGTTTGGAGAGACCTTCATATTCTCCAGTGTTCTCAGGAAAGCCAAGTGGGGTTCCTGAGTTTGGGAGGGTGGTCTGTAGCAGGCTACAAACTGAAAGGCAGTTTTGCCCACTGTTAGTTGCACATGTATGGTCTCTGATGCTTTGTGCAGTGCTACTAACCTGGAGGTGTGTGTATCTGTGATGTATATGGATACTCCCCCTATTTTTGTTGGTCGGTCCGAGTCTTGTGGCTGAATAGCATGGTATGAAGTATAACCTGGTAGTGCTGGGGTGCTCTCGGGAGCCTGAACCAGGTGTCTGTTACTGCACAGATATCGGCATTCTCCATATTGAGGAGAGTCTTGAGTGCATGCATTTTGAGGTTTAGACATCTGGTGTTGAGCAGCATTACCCTTAGTTTCTTTTACCTTGTATTGTCTATGGAGGTGGGTTTGTCTTTTGAGCCTTGCCTAAAAAAGGCACTATGGGGGTGGCAAGAGCCTTAGCCAGTATTCGAACGTCCAGGGTTGACAGGTGCAAGCCATCCCTAGTGAAGCTATGTGGCATGTTGAGCATGTCATCCCAGGCTGACAGACACTGGATCCCCTTTGAATGACACCAATATGTTAGCCAACTGTTAAAATTGATCAGTTTGTCTGTATACTGTGCCATCATTCTTGGTGAGGTAAGATGCTACACAAGGTCAGGGTCATACTGGCCTGGGCTACATGATCAGAGAGCTCCTCTATGTCTCTTGTCATGTAGTCCAGGGAGGAACGTCTGAGGTAATTCACACCAGCATGGACAATGATGGAGCCATATTTGTACTTGCTTTGGAGTTACCTGAGTGCATGTGTTATGTGGCGGATCCTGGCACTCGACAGACAAGCCAAAGTGACCTTCTCCTTGTTCAGCCTGGTGAGTGGGACGTCAGTGTGTCTGACAATAGAGTCACCTATTACAAGTGTATTAGGTGTGTTGTTTAGCCCTAAGGGCAGTGACTGTGTGGCACACTGACTTTGTGAACTATGTGATATGTGGGTATTGTTGTGGGGTAGCAGTTGTTTGGGTGTCTGCTTTGGAGGTCTCTGCTGCTTAGGCAGATTTTATTTAGAGCCTCCAAGTATGTTTTTGTGTGGTAATGTATTTTGTTTGCTGTTGCTATAGGTCTATGTGAGACTGGATTTGTGGTGTGTGTGGTTACCTTCACCACCTGATAGACTGTGCCAGTCATGGGTTGAGAGAACTCAGCCTCCTGTTTGTCTATATAGTTGCATCTCTCACATATATCTGAGTTTGTTGGAAGGAGGAGAGGGTTATCTGTGTACATAAGGCAGTTGTAACATTGCCCCAAAATTCCCATATTCACCAGCTGGACTGGAGAGTACACACGAAACCGACCTTTGGACATGCCAGGATATTATGGTGAAATACTCTGTTGACTGATCAAAAAGGATCAGTAGGGTGTTAAGTGTGTAAAAGAGTATAACAGGGGTTTAGTGCTCAGGTTTGTCGGTGTTTTGGAAAGATTATCTGTGAAGGAGTCCAGACAGAACCATGACACTTCCTTCAGCTATGTCATAAATAGCAATGTACACTCAGATATGTCCTGAGTCAGGGCCAACTGCACCTGACTGACAATGCCAACATCCTGTCAGACAGGCCCATACATACATACCCACCTCCCACTGACAAAAGGCCCTATCATCATACCAGGAGATATCACATGTAGAATGGGTAAACAGCTCCTTTCAAAGCCGAAAACATAGCATCAATTGGATTACATTGTTTGCCTATATGTGTCATAAGTGAACTGCAGAACAAACAGACCCTGCACTTGAACAGTCTGTTGAGCCTCACCCTCTCTACAGGATCTGAAACTGTTGAATGGGATACAGCAACATATGGCACACCCCACAAGTGTTGGTGCACAACAGACCATGGGAACTATAGTCCTATAAGCCTATGAAGTCTGATCTGCAAGGCCATGATGTCCATTATGATTGAAGTCATAAACAGAGTTATTAGAAGCTGACAAACACACAACCCTACCAACTTTGGTATGTTCATGGACAGATCATGGTTCCCAAACCTGCTAGACTGTTTGCAAGGCAGCCACCCAGGACATACATCACTGAAAGGAGCTACACACGTCCAACATAGACTTTGAATAGCCCTTTATCAACATCCCAGACACATCTTGTATCCACAAAATCAACAATCTGTGCATAAATATGTATTGTCATATGAAGGAATGGCAATTTGTCCACAGATAGATCACACAAGCTAAGAATTGTGGAGTCCTGTTCAAGCTGTTAACACCTGCTGTCCCACATGGTTCATTCCTGGGATTGCATAAAACAAAGTGCACACACATTACCATGTCCAGTCTGATGATGTCAGCATCCTACAAGTATAGCAGGAGAAAAAAACCCACCCAGTAAAGCATATAGCATGTTGTGTTAATGTGGTCTCTTTAGTATCATAACAGAGTTAGGTAGGGGGTTGAATCCTGCACTTGCTGAATGGGGGTGTGTGTGTGATTTCCTTTGAGAAGAGTGCCCATTTTGGAGACTAGGAAAACACATTAAAATAGGTAGATTCCTCTTTGGCAAGTCTGATGATGTCAGTATCCCACAAATACAGCAGTGAAAACAAACTTCCCCAGTAAAGCATACAGCACGTCGTGTTAATGCGTAACTCTCTAGTATCATAACATAGGTAGGGGTCTGAATCCTGCAATTGCTGAGTGCGTGTGTGGGGGGTGTGTGTATGATTTACTTCGAGAGGAGTGCCATTTTTGGAGACTGGGAAAACACATTAAAAGAAGTAAATTCTTCTTTGGCAAGTCTGATGATGTCAGTATCCCACAAATACAGCAGTGGAAACAAAATTCCCTACTAAAGCATATAGCGTGTCATGTTAATGCATGTTTCTCTAGTATCATAATTTAGTTAGGTAGAGGTTTGAATCCTGCAATTGCTGAGTGTGTGTGTGTGATTTCCTTTGAGAGGAGTGTCCTTTTTGGAGACTGGGAAAATACATTAAAAAAGGTAAATTTCTCTTTGGCAAGACTGATGATGTCAGTATCCCACAAATACAGCAGTTGAAACCAAATCACCCAGTGAAGCATGTAGCACGTTGTGTTAATGCATACCTCTCTAGAATCATAACATGGTTAGGTAGGGGTTTGAATCTTGCAATTGCTGAGTGTGTGTGGGGGGGAGGTGTATGTGTGTGATTTCCTTTGAGAGGAACTCCCTTGTTGGAGACTAGGAAAACACATTAAAAGAGGTAAATTCCTCTTTGGCAAGTCTGATGATGACAGTATCCCACAAATACAGCAGTGGAAATGAAAACTCCCAGTAAAGCATATAGCGCGTCATGTTAATGTGTATCTCTTTAGTATCATAACATAGTTAGGGAGGGGTTTGAATCCTGCAATTGCTAAGTGCGTGTGTGTGTGACACTGTTGATCAATGTGTTGTGGGTTTTGCTTTTACTACTGTATGACATATCAGTAAAACAACAGTATGTGCATTGCACACTTCAGGTATCTGTGTGACAAATACATATATGTACATATATGTACATGTGACCTCAGTTGGTATCTGTGTGGCAAATACATATATGTACATGTGACCTCAATTAGTTCATAGGTGTGAAGCCTGCTTTCTACACAAATACATCTGTTACCATTGACAGTTTGTGCTTCTGCTTCTTAGACCTTAGGTCACATATGTATGTATGTGACAAGGCCAGTCACTGTAGTGATCTGTGGCCTAGGTCATCTGTGTCACACACACCCATGACAGTTTCTATAGAATAGTGTGAGTGAGGGTTCATGCCTGGGGTATATTTCAGACATGTTCAAACACAACACAGTCTGTCAATAATGGGCATTCATTATAGGTGTACAACAACTCTGTGGCATACAGACCCCTTATTGCTTATGTGATACACCGAATGACATCAGAATACCTTTGGAAATGTGAATACCAAAGGACAGATGGCATAACATGTGGCTGTATGTACACATCGGTACCCCTGCTACATGTTGTGGGCTACTACCAATGTGGTACTGTCAGGATACTATATATAGTAAATGTGGATGACTATGTTATAGTTGGCTTATAGCTCTACAGCATGGATTGGTCAACAGGTATCTGTCTGTATGATACCCTTGTGGAGGATAAGTGTCTCATCCGGAGAATGCATTGTAGGCCACTGTATGCATTACCAGATGTGGACGGACATATCTCTAGTGTGTTTGCTTGTACCTAGGATGACTGCATGCCAAACAGGAGTGGTCCCAGGAATGGGTGGCGGTCAATACCACTGGTTACTGGTATAGTATAGTACTGGAAGGATTCAAATGCTACTGTGTATCCTACATCTGTGTGTCAGTTGTCAAGACATCATCTAACAATTGGTTAAAGTCAGGCTGTTGACGTTATGTATACTACCAGAATGCAAACCAATTACCAATATTAACAGTATCACCCACAGCATAGTGTCAAACCATATCATACACACATGTGTACCCAAGTTGTAACATATGTGTAGTAAAATGTATACTGGCCACCAATAGGAAATATGAAGTGTTAACACTGTGTAATACAGGGCATGTCACCCTTCCCATGTGTCCTCTATGCACGTACACCAGACAGTGCACCTCCACCATGTTCACAAATGTACACCTGCAAATCTGTACTGCACACATCACACACGTACCGTCCACTCACCAACACATGCTGCCAGTACCACACACATCAGCCAAGTGGCACATGGATGGACAATACATTTCTGGAATTAACACTGGTGTAAACAATACTACATTGATAATCATAGCTTTAATGCATCATGCCTGCTCAGATATACCTACAAGGATATCATTACCCTTTACTGTTGACAACATGCTAGCATTGCTACGCTGCTATTAGGTCACCCTGTGCATCAGCACCATGTTAGCCTTTTCCTGCATCAATGTCACAGATGACAGCAGGTGGCACAGTTTCATCATATGCAGAGGGTGTGTTGTTGGTTTGCCAGAGCCCGACAATGACCCATTCAATCAACATGTATGTGTGTGTGTGTGTGTGTGTGTGTGTGTGTGTATGAGGGACAACAGTACAGCATGGGTCAATGTTGATGTAATGTGTGTGTGTATGTGTTAGCCCTAGGTGTTTGGTTTATGTGTGTGTGTGTCTGCATGCACACAGTTCCACCTTGTGGCTGCCAAATATGGGAGATTGTGGGTAATAGGTACTATTGTCAGAGGCAGAGGTATGTCGACTGGAACCATGTCCCTGCTGGGACTAGCCAGAGCAACGTGCACGTGGTCGTCTAGGACGGTCTATTGACAGCCCAGCCCCAACATTGCTGGGGCTGGTACTGCCACTACGGGAGCGGCTGGGACTTGTGTGTCGTCCGCGATGACTCCCAGCTGATGATGTTGCTGGCATACATCCACATCGACGTCTCAGCCATCCTGCACTGTCCTGGCACATGGACATTACATTGTGGAGGACATCTATCAATGACCTCGGTGTAATTACAGATGGCACCAGCAAGGTCACAGATGCTGTCATTGATAGCGGTGTTATGAGCCCTGTGCTCTCTTAGTCCCTGCCTGGTGTACCGTTCCATATGTGCCTGTGCCTGCATTACAGCCTGTAACATACCTGAGGTTGTGAGACCTGTGGGGGCACACCTGTCAGGGGCATTACGACCAGCAGTGCTCCCACGAGAACCGCTGGACATATGCCTATGTGGTACCATTCCAGGTGTCTGGGTATGGCTGCTGTGTGGGGTTGCATGTGCCATAGATACCACACTATCCTGGTCAATGCCTACTGTATGCTTTTCCTCAGCTAAGGCCATTGGTGTTGAGGGATGTATTAGCAGTATGAATGTGCACATAGATGGGGTGGAAAGCTGTGTACTGTCGATTGGCGGACCAACGACAGACCCTGTCAAACCTGCCTGCGCCACAACACATGTATCATCATGTCCACTATTCGTGGCAGTGACTTCAGGTTCCCTGTTGCACTCATCCAACAAAACCTCAGCACCTGTGAGAGGATGACAGGAAACACACTTTACAATCTGTACAGTATGTAAGCACACATGAACACATGCACACATGCACACATGCACACATGAACACATGAACACATGCACACATGAACACATGCACACATGCACACATGAACACATGCACACATGCACACAAATATACTACTCAGTCAAGTTGACACACACACACACACACACACACACACACACACACACACACACACACACACACACCAACAGCAATACAGAACATAATCATTAGTGGCTGATGGTGGAGTACAGTATCACAAGCCAAAGAGTCCTATCACACATGTCAGCATGCAGGATGTGTGTTGCTCAACAGCATGCAGTGCGAGTGTAGAGAGTCCTTGTTGATAACAGTATACATGTCTTTGATGCATGTGTGTTGTTCAATGATTGGCCTCACCCTGGAACACAATGTGTACATGGACACAACATTGCTGTGCAAGTATAAAACACTTTCCAATGTCCTGTGCACCATCACTCATAGGTATACATACCATGACCGGATGCGCCCAACTGTCAGGTGTATAGCAATGAATGCTATGTGTAGTACTGTAGTTACTGTAACTGGATGTAGTGTAGTACCATGAGCCATCATCAGGCAGCATCATGTGGTCACTCAAGGCCAGTAATGTATGCCACACTGGCAACTATCTTGATGTACCTGACCTGCACCACTTTGGCTACATTAACCATTTCACAGCCAGTTGTTACATGGGTATGTAAGATGTTCAATAGGGAGCACTGCCTAACATGAATGTGTTGTGTGTTGAAGCGTGTCGCACCACCCCATGATAGGCCTCTACCCCTCAGGTATAGTATGTGTGCTGTGTTGATGACATTTGGGATACTGGAGTCTGACCTTACAGCAGGTGTCTACATACACCATGTGTATCATATTAACACTTACTGCATATGACAAAGTGGTGTATGTTGTGTGCATGTGTACTGACTCTGCCTATACAATGTCCACTACAGTGTACCACAATTGGTTGGGATGCTCTGTGTATTGCATGTGTTTGAGGCAGCTACTCATGTTACTGGGATGTGCATAGTCCCACAGAGAACATGCAGAGCATGCATTATGTGTAGGTGTTTTACATGTGTATATGGCCTACAACTCTCCTATGACATGCACATGTTATATGCTATATTAAATATAGAACACTCACCAGCATGGGTCTGCTGTCTTGCTATAACACCAGAGGGACCTACAAGGATATGAGAAAGTTTGTCAGTGTCAACAACTATGGCATTGCTGCTGTGAGTTTACAATTTTACAGTAGTACAACAGGTGACAGTCACAGGCATACAGATTATGTACCAAATTATCAGTATTGCATGACACCAGGCTCCACATCTTCTAAATACACAGTACACATCTGATAAATGCATGTTCTAACAATCGAGCTAACAGTAGTCTACAGATATGCCATGTTACCTGCACGGTCTGAGTCGACGTGCTGGGTGACTCCAGCCTCCATGATGACACATGTCTGTTGTAGTGGTTGGCCAGGAGCCACCATGCTGAGGAACAGCTCTTCCACTCTGGTGAGGGGTGGACGTGTTGCTGCACCACTACTTGTGGCAAACTGTTGTCTGTGGACATCAGAGGCACGCTGCTGGACATGTCTGATTAAATCACTGCAGTGATGGCGTACCTGCTCATAAGTCCGGTTATGCATGCCTATATCATTCACCCAATGGACAACATCCTGCCACAGTGCAGTGCGCCCATGCTGGTCCTGGCTGGTTCTGGAGAACAGCAGGTTGTGATGTTGTATTAGGGCATCTAGGATGACTTCCTCCTCTTCAGGGGAATACGCGGGTTTTCGATTGTGAGACATGTCCCTGGAAGACAATAAAACAATAATTGTGAGCAAGTCATGTGGCACACTTAACATTCTAAAGTACAAACATCAATGAAATGCCATATATAGCAACCTATTGGCTGTCAGTAGATACACACTTTTAATACCACATATCACTGCTCAGCCCACAACTGCCTGACAGTGCCTGGCACATACTATATACCAAACCATGTTCTGCACAGCAACAAAGTGAAACTAGTATGTAAGACTATACAACAGTACATGGCACACTGTATGTGACACAATGCACCACCTAGCCACAGGAGGTATATATGAAGCTAATGCATACAGACATTTGTCATCCATTGAAATGAATGTAAAGTACAGTTACAGTACTGCCAGTACACCATGCTACTTGTTGATAGCAAACCCTAAGTAACATATGTGCACATTCATCAATATAGGTGGCATACTGCTGTACTACACTATACATGTTGCTAGATATGCACTTATATCCTGTGACACACATACCACTGAGGCCATGTTACAGGCATACCCACACACGCATCAGACATACCTACAAGACACAAAGGTATGGCAACCCAGATGAGTTTTACCTGTGTACCATACAGTACTGTGTGTCAGCACTTACAAAACCTCATGTCTGAGGTATGTAATGTGTGAGGACTACAGGTAACAAACAAAACAGTGTTTCCAAGCAATGTGGATATACACCATACTGTGCTGTTTAGGCCTACAGCTTCAGGTAGTACTAAAGTTCATACGGGATTTGTATTCACTAGTGTTAACAATCAATAAGCATACATGTACTGCTTTAGCCTACAATGGCACACTCCAGTCAACACCAAGGGACTACGTCACACCATATGCCATACTGCTTTTCCTGCCTAGCAATAGCATACATATCTTTTGCTGGGATCAAAGCTACAACACTACATACCATGATATAAACAGTTTCCCACTAGGCTATCACACATATACACAACTTTGACACATTCACCTACACATTCACCATCACACTCAGTCAACCTCACATAGCAAGTAATGCAACAAGTACATGCGTGTGTGTATCGGGTCCTAGGTAGCTAATAGGCTAATAGCCGTAGGGCCTATGGAAGCCTAGCCATATGGTACCCTGCCCTTCAACACCCATGTAACTTAGGTCTGTGTGCCCCTGTCATGCAGAGCCACAGAGGTGACTCCTGGGTTGTATTTCCCATCTCACATCCAATCATCATGATTATTCATAACAACTGCTAATGAGGACCTTTATTTGCTATTGATAGGTAGTTAGTTCCAGAGTATAGTATGTGTCTGAGATGATAATGTACCACTCCAGCATTCTCTGCTTTTTGATGTTACAAGGTTTAGATCAGTACAGTGTGTAGCTTGTATGGATTTTAATCTGTTTATATGGAGCATGTCCAACACCTGTGGGTTTGGCATAGCTTTGTATGTTAGGCAGAGGTTGCCTATGGGTAGGCGGTATGCAACACAGTGTAGCTGTGGTTTTGTAAGACAGTCTGCATAGGGTATCTGTTTGAGTATGGTAATACTCTTTGTGAGGTATGTGTCTGGCGTCTACAGTTGCTGTAGATGTCTTCTGAGGTACATACCAACAGGGCCATTGTACTCTATGGTGGGTTTTATGACTGATGAGTAGAGTGGAACACTGACCTCTTTTTCCATGGATGACACACCTTTTCTGATGACATGTGGACCGTACACAGTTTACATGACTAGTGTGGCACTGTGATTATCAAAAGGGACACTACTGTCCACCTGTGTCCTGTGGTCTCTTATCACACTTTTGGTGTTGAGTAGACTACCACCTATGTGGTAGTTCATGGGTACAGGGTTTTTAACAAAAGGGATGGCAATACGTTTACAACATTGAGCTTGAGTGTACATATGAACATCCATTTGTGTACATATAGATATACATATAGGCACATATACAGTCCACCTTTCATAGTGGGAATATCAATTATGCAAGGGTTGAGAGGGATACAGTTATGTAATAATATTGCACAGTCTTGTGCAGAATGCATGGAAGGCATTCTCAGCCCATGTATCTTTAGCAGGACCCCTGTCTGGAAGACTAAAATCCTAACAAATCATATCCACAGCGTTTAAACACCACATGTCATATGCCAGCACTGAATGCTGTCTTGTTTGCCACACACTACAACCTACATATAAATATGTACATAACAACCTGCACCAACATATAAATGTCCACTCTTCACAAACAGTTGCAGTATGTCCCTTGCTCTATGCACAGTTAAGATGCTAATATATCGGTCACATAAATATATCTCCATATGTGTGTGCCATACACACACAAGGTCCACACTGATGTAAGTCTGTACACCTCACGGATGACCTGTTGGGCCTTGCTACAACATGGACAGTTGTCACATATGTGCATGCAGTAATAGTACAGGGAGTATATATAGCTGCAAATGTTACATTACTATACTAGCCTGGTACAGCAGTTGCCAATGCTAAGCTACACATTATATGACTATCATGCATGTCTTACTCTGTCACATCCAAGTTTATATAGGTGTTTGCACTACTCCCCCAAACTGCCATTATACACAGTACTGTACAGAACATAGATAACATGATCAGATATTTGGCATATAATGCTGAGCTACATATGTCACAGTTATGTCCCACTGCACACAGTTACACACTAATTTGTCCATGGCAGTAGTTATGCATGGCATCAGTGCATACATACCTACTGCTGCCACATATGCATGTTTCAGAATATGTTCAGTACTATTCATAAACATCTTCTACTTGCTGGTAACTACATATCTGTTACATACCTGTTTGTCACTTTCAGGTCCGTCTGTGTATGCTTTGACAACTTTTTTTATTTATTTATTTTTTTTATTAATTAAGTAAAGTTTTTTTTTTTATTAAGTTTTATGTTTGGTTATTAATTAAGTATTTTTTTTCTTAATTAATATTTTTGGTCAGTAATTAAGTATATATTATTTTTACTTAATTAAATATTTTTTTATTAAGTAATCATTTTTTCTCACTACTCTCCAGGAGTTATATAGTCTCTGACACATGCAATGTAATGATTGCATGTGGGGATAGCAAGTACAGTCTGCTTTTATAGGTATCTGCGCATGTGCATGTGATGCCCTCTGCACCAATTGGTGTCCAGCATTTGGTAAATGCATACAGCCTGCTGTGTGGTAATTGCAGTACTCACTGTCATAGCAACCCAATGCTATAAATTGCTAAGGTATGTAGGCATAGCCCTTTCAGATTTCCAGAGTGAGGCCCATGCTTGTTTGCTGTGGACACTGTTGTGTAAGTCAGAAGGTTGGTATACTTCTTATATCTGGAGCTAGAGGTGTAGACAGTGATGTACATGTTGTACTTAGACCTGACTGTTGCCACTTCCAGTACAGAGCTATCAATGTAGAGTTTAACTCACCCCTACAAATACTTACACAAGATATATGTGACTATGTAGTTTCTTTTCTACTCATATAATTAACTTCCATACAAAAGTAGTTATTGAGAAGTATTCTTTGGCACATGAACTGTTTGTGAACTGTTATACTGTGAATATTTATGTACTCACTTCTGCAGGGTTTGTGTTTTTTATTGTTGACATTAGCACAGGGTTCTCAGGACAACTGGACAATTCCAGTACTGAGTATGCCTACCTACATCCTTGGCAGACCCTAAACACACAAGTATATTTTAATTGTGGGGGGGGATGCTGACATACAGAGAGCATTATGTATTATTGTGTGAATGTTATCTTACTGGACCTAAAGGATTGGTGTGTACCTGTTAGTTTATCAAGGCAGGTGGTCTGTCTGCATAGTTCCCAACTGTGAACCTATCAGGATGGTAGCCAGATGTTACACTGTTATTCTTTGTCTGTGCAACCCACAGGTGTTTTCAGCACTGGTACAATGGCATTGTTACAGTCAGTTGCTACCAGTACATGGCTACATCGTTTGGTATTTCTGTGTTGTACTCCTACATAATGGTATGCTTGTGGAAGTCCTACCAAAGCTATTTGCAGAGTATGTAACAGCAGAATAGCTGATATGCCTGTGTGTTTGTGCCTCTGCCAGGCCTATGAAACACTCAGATACACCTTTGCACGGAGTCAGGGATAGGTAGTTAAAAGTATGGTACACCTTACACATTATAGAGACAGTAAGAGTAGACTTGAGTGAAGCAGTGCATATGGATTAGTACACCTTTTATGAAGTACAAGCGGTGTCTACTGTTATTATTGTCAGTATTCATTGTGTAATACCCCACCTTTCTGACTGACATCAGTACTTCTCAGAGGGATTCAGAAGGACACAGCTAAAATATGTTTCACAATCAGGGACATCCCTGAAAAGTAGTCACAGTTAGGAAGTATGGCCTCTGCCCTAATCAGATATGCCAGTGTTTGTCCTGCTATGATACTGTGTGGAGGTTGTAAAGTGCCTCTGTAACATTATTTGCTGCTAGAATGGCTGCTTCTCATATCACACTCATGCAATGCAATTCCACAACAATTGCTGGTAAAGATTCACAGAACAAGCTTTGTGTTATGGCCTTCCTATTTTTCCTTTACATTCACTCATTGTAATGCATGATATATTTATTTCAGCACCAAGTTCTTGTATATCTGCTGTGGCTTAGTGGTACTTCATGCAGTCTAGTGTGTCCAAAGTCTGGGGTTCGAGACTGACAGAGGTGTTTTATTTTGCTGCTGAGCAAAACAAGGGCCCTGACATACAGAGTGACTAAGGCACTTTTAAGCAGTTGAAAGTGGGTTTGCGTGATGCTTAGTGATGCTTAGCTAAGCACACACATGCGCACACTCACACAAACCCGCTAACTACAGCTTAGAAGTGCTTACTCCCGCTACCCCCCGCACTAATTTCTGGGGAGATAGGAAAGTGGTGAAAAAGGGGCCACAAAGAGGGAAAGACAGTAGGAAAACAAGCTCGGGATGTGCACGATGGGTGTAGGGAAGGTCCATAGCTGCCCATTTCTTTACCAGCAACAGCTGTGCATATGCAATAAATTTGGGGTGAAATTTGAAACCTTCCACCCCTGGGAGAGGGGTGAGGACAACAAAGTATGTTGCACTGCCAATTATAATTATCAGTTTACATGTCCAGCGGACATGTCTGCGAAATGGACAGCTATGTATGGGCGTAATTTTTTTGTGGGTACAGATTGCCCTTTTTTTTTTTTTTTTTTTTTTTTCAGGTGAGAGTGGAAAGTGAGGTACAGGAAGTAGGTATATTTGGGGAGGTAGGTTGGGGAGGTAAACAGACAAGACAAACAAGATGCATACAGGGGCAGTGTATGACACATGGGGTGGGTGAACACAATTGACGGGGACGGATGTTTGGAAATCGCAAGCCCATGAGACCATAGATGGTAACAGTGGAACTAAGATCCCCACCCATGGGCAGTCACCACTGCACCTTCACAGACCCGAGGGCGGTTGTACTGGGGGCTACGTAGGACAGGCAGGCTCACCCGTGAGATGTGCCACTCTCACCTCAAGCTGGCATAGGGGATCAGCGACTGAACGCTGGATCTCCCTACACACCACAACCCGGACCCTTCGAAGGGTGACAGGTGGTCTTTCTCCACCCACGCTTGCACAGGGGGGGTGAGCCCCATCCCCTGCAGCGCTTCCACCCAAAGGTGGCACAGGACCAATGGAGGAGGGGAGCCCGGGCTGGGCACCGAACCTGCTGGTGCCAGGTGCACTTGCCAGCTGAGGAGGGACAGGTGGGTCCGCTGGGACTGGCCTTCCCATACGTTCTGTGATTAGGTATGTTTAATTACAACATAAACAACAGCATTCCAAATTAGTTGTAACAGCATGCAGTAATATTCCCATTAACCCAACACACCAAGGTTCCAACAGTTGAACAGCAAGCATAACACATGCATATATTGAATGACAGTGGACATTCCAACAGCATGCAGGGATGATTGGTGGCAACAGGCCACCATGATTATGGTGTTTGAACAGGGCACATGCATCAAAGTGAATGCAGATATTTATAGAACAATAGGACATATGTCCCAACAAATGTTTTGAGATTACACATACCCATTGAGGTGTGGAATTGCATTGTTTATGCACATACAGTAGGGTGTAGAAAGAAACCTCAATTAACATCTTATAAGTACTTTTAGTCTACACTACATTCCTATTGACTGCAGGTGTATATCCCTACATGTATTATTACACTTGCCAACATGCATTAGGTTGTGTAATGGGTTTGGCTAGTTCATTATATACCTGACCTATATCTGACATACTAACTGTCCAAGATGCAGATGTTACTGCTACATATTTATTGATTTTATTTATATTTCTTTATCTACATATCTGGATGTGTTCACATGACATTTTCAGTTAAATTTGTACAGAACCCTACATTTCGTGTAGCACACTCACATTTCTGGGGAACAAATTAACAAGCTACTCGTGTGCCAGATTTACTTATGCATGCCAGCCAGTAACTGACTGTTGAGGACTGTATATATGCTTCACAGCTACTGGCACTTCCATCAACCACTTTAGATGGGACTGCCCAACTGTGGGTTGCCAGCACTTATTAAAACAGTATTATTTGTATAATGGAAGGGCACAACAACATTTCAAAGTAAGTGACACAGACACACTCCAGGTTTTATACCTTTATTAATTACATTACACACTTTTCCAGAGGCTCTCTCCTTTATTTGATATTACAGTGCATATGGAAGACATATTCAAGACATATTATACCTTTATTAATAGGTTAGAACACTCTTTTTCAGGCTCGCTCACTTATTTTATATGACAGTACATGCAGAGATATTATTCCTGACATATTTTAACTTTCTTAATGGGTTACTACACTCTTTTTCTGGCTCTCTGACTTATTTTATATAACAGTACATGCAGAGGAATTATTCAGGGCATTTTATGGCTGTATTATTGGGCTACAACACTTTCATTCAGGCTCTCTCACATATTTTATATAACAATACATGCAGAATAATTACTAACCTGCCTGGTGGCACAGCCTATCTGCATAGGCTTGCTGATTCGCAGCATGGACACTTGCAGCTGTGAAGTAAATGAAGGGATATTGAGACATACCTATCCATTATATAGAATAAATTAGCATGTCTTACATACTGCATTCCATGGCTACCTACTCAGTAGTGGGGCATCTTGCATCCCACGGGTCTCCTGTATCCATTGGCTCAGTAGGTCCTGCTTCCATCTCTTCAGGTCTGCATGGTGGTGATGGACCTGCTCACCAGTCTGAGGAATGCCTGTGACACTGGTGAGGTCATGAGCTAACCAGTTCCAAGCCTCTGCTTTGTACTCCGTCCCTTGGAACTGGCCCTGCAGGAGTCTTGACTCATGACGATGGACAAGGAGCCAAACCATGTATTTTGACTCTTCAATGCCCCAGCGTTGCGCTCTAAAGTGTGTACCCTCTCCAGCACCAGCCATTCTAACTGCAGATGGGAGCTACAATCAGTTATGGTGAGTATTCCCGCCTATGGGGCTTAAATATGCCTCATTTCCTGCACTTTTTTGTGATTGGCCGTTTTTGAAAATTCTCAGCTGACTGCAGACCTGCTTAGCAATGGTTAATCTACCATTTATAAGTATATGTATGTTAACAGTGGCAGCTTATCCTAAGCTGTCATGGCTTAGTGGTTCAGTACTTTGATTATGGTGCACAGTGTCCTGGGTTCGAACCTTGTCATTGCTTTTTATTTTACTACTGTCCAGACAGGCTAGGGGGTGAGGCTGTGTTTAGGCAACTTTGCTCTACATTGCTGCGCTGGGTAAAGTGCTATTTAGCTATGGGCACCTTTATTGCGCCGGGTAAAGAGCTATTTAGCTATGGGCACCTCTATTGCGCTGGGTAAAGTGTTGCTTAACTGCAGGCAATTATATGTCAGGATCCTTTATAAATATACATTTTGTTCACTGATACATAGGCCATTTCAATGCTGTTTAGTAAGATTTTAATCATATATGTCAGGTATTTTTCATATACTAATTTAAAACATAAAATAGGAAGGGGAGTGGGGGGACTCGAACCATGAACGCCTCCTCTTTGTGCGAAGGGTCTACCATTACGCTATTGCTATTTGGTGCAATTTGCATAAACATTCCTTATTATGCTCTTCCATGTTGAGATTGCTAACTGCAGCTAAGCAATGGACACACCCACGCACACATGTGCAAATACGGGCAGCTATATCGGGTATTCCAAAAAAAAAAATTAAGTTTTACTTTTTATAACTGTGCTGGGGGTTTACAATGTCAGGGAGTGTGGTGTTGGGTACATGGACATTTGAGCGGACTCGCTCTTGTGTGTTGACATTTTACAATTCAGACACTTGCAGGGGCGTGGACCTTTGGACTGCTCGGCAGTCAGACACGCCCCCTGCTTTCCTGCATGGTCCATGTTAGACTTGGAGTGGAGTCAGTGTGCCCTCATGAATATTCATGGCACGCTGATGTCATACCATTCAACTGCAGTCACCGAGTAAGACTTATTTAGTCTTACACGGAGGATTCATGAATCCAGGGGTTAGTATTTTTTTTTTTAGGTTTCAATGGTTTAAGACTTCAATCACCAAAGTTCGATCTTTAGGAATTCGAAGTTTTAAACCTTCGAGATTATAATATAGACCTGATACAACAAATACAGAGTAGCACATCTTCGGTTAGTCCCTGCTCACATATTCAGTAGCTTATAGTGTAGCATGGAGGAAATGAGGCAATATAGATGGTAAATGCTTTGCATGTATGAGGTCCTATATTCAATCCCCAGCATCTATATAGTAATCTTTCCACAGGGGAGCAGATATCTGTACCCAGTATGGGCATACAGTCCCAATTTCTACCATGCCACCATTCATGGATCATTTCATGAGTAGAAAGAAAAAAAACTCTTCTAAGGTGTAGGCCACATTATCTGTGCACTGCTGACTGCAAACAGATGGAAATGTCAAGAAGTAAGTGGTCTGGAGAAGAAGGCATAGTAACCAAATTTCACTTAAAAGGATGTGACTGTAGTTTGCTAATAGCTGGATTGTTTAATTATTTGTTTGTTTGTTTTGTTTAAGAGGTGTTAACAAGGTAAGTGGGTTACTCCATAGACTGCTTTTAGTGATTAGCCAGACCACAATGGCAAGGGTACAGACTATTTATATAAAATCAGATAGATACCACTAATGCTGCTCTAACATCTGCACTAAGTTGGTCTTCAAACATCTTCATGTGTATTATGTCTTATAGGTAGAGGCTAAGGTGATGATAGCAATGTGTCTAAAATGTGTGTGTGTGTGTGTGTGTGTGTGTGTGTGTGTGTGTGTGTGTGTGTGTGTGTGTGTGTGTGTGTGTGTGTGTGAGTGTGTGTGTGTGTACATACACACACACACACACAAATCTCTCTCTATATATATATATATATATATATATATATATATATATATATATATACATATATATATATATATATATATATATATATATATATATATATACATATATATATACATATATATATATATATATATATATATATATATATATATATGTATATATATATATATATATATATATATATTTATGTATGTATATGTGTGTATAGACCTAGTAACAATTGTGGAATGTAATTACCACTGGCACTCAAACAAACTAAAAAAATTACAAGTACGCTGTCAGTAAAACTATGTTAATTGTTAGAGGGTGTGTATTTATAGGGTCAGCTTCAGTTTGTTTGTCATTCTGATGAAGTTTTTATTAAAGACGAAAGCGCTAAATCTATCTACTGTGTGGATCCTGATCTGTTCTTTCCTATTTGTGTGTGTGTATGTATATACATATATATATATATATATATATATATATATATATATATATATATATATATATATATCTAGTTACATGTCAGAAGATCGAACAGCTGAAATATCGAAGACCATATGGTAGAGACCATATGATCGATATTTCAGAAAATCGATCTTCTGAAATTGTAAAAAAAAAAAAAAAAACAGATAAAAGAAGACTTTACTGCAGGGGGGCAAGCCCTCCTGCACCCCCCTACTTAAATATACCAACTCCGAGATCGCGCTACAGCAGGAAATAGGAAAATTTCCCATTCCGCGCTGTATTGTCAATGTAGCGCGATCTTGGAGTTGGTATATTCTTTGATAGAAAACACATTTCACTGAAACTCATTTCGTTGAAGCCTCATTTCACTAAAAATGAATTGCCTGAGCACAATTCACTGAAAGCTCACTTCACTGAAAACTCATGTAACTGAAACTCATTTCATCTAAACAGGTATATGCCCTGTTCCCCACTGTAGTGTGATCCTGGAGTTAATATATATATATATATATATATATATATATATATATATATATATATATATATATATATATATTTATATATATATATATATATATATATATATATATATATATATATATATATATATATATATAGCAAGGGTGTGTGTGGGGGGCACAGCCTCCACATTGGGGGGTATGGGGGGATAATGTTGTAAACCATAGACATGGATTCTTACAAGTCATATGAATAATTCTTTCCAGAAAAGAATATATACCCAAACTATGTGGGGGGCTGTACCCCCCACATGCCCAGGTGCGGGGGATTGTGCCTGACCCCCCCGACTATATATACTAACTCCAGGATCGCAGTACAGTGGGGAACAGGGCATATCCCTGTTTAGACTAAATGATTTTCAGTCAAATGAGTTTTCAGTGAAGTGAGCTTTCAGTGAATTGTGCTCAGGCAATTCATTTTCAGTGAAATGAGGCTTCGACAAAATGAGTTTCAGTGAAATGTGTTTTTTATCAAACAAAGTAGACCTATATATATATATATATATATATATATATATATATATATATATATATATATATATATATATATATATATATCTATATGAACTTCAGTATAGCATTGTGGAGAAAAGAGAAGACTCCCTTGACACCATTGCCTGTTGGTATTAAACAAAGTCCATGTCTTCAAGTTTGCTGATGATGAGTGAATCAAACAAAATGTTCAACAATTTACACTTCTAGTAGGGTGGACAATCTATCAAATATGCTGCTTCCATGCCATATATATGTATTGTGTGTGTTTGTGTGTGTGTGTGTGTGTGTGTGTGTGTGTGTGTGTGTGTGTGTGTGTGTGTGTGTGTGTGTACGTGTGTGTGTAAATTGCAAGGAAAAAACCCAGCCAAGCTGGAGTTTTCACTGTGTGATATTTTAAGCCTCCTGTAATAGAGGCCTATGAGATATATGAAAATGATCTTTAAGGGCATCAATTAATTCATTTGAAAGTCTTTATGGTTACATTAAGGCTAATAAAGCTAAATCCCACTGTGGACATGCATGTTTCTGCCTTTCTATTGATCTTATCAGCAGAACATAAGTGGATAGTTTGCCTGTACATCAGAAACACAGGGTCTTTATGTTAAGTCCATAAATAACTCCATGTTGTGGTTGCTAAAGGAATTTTGTACTTCACCTATTACACCTAAACATATGGTCTGTTACCCATTAAATATTATTATTAGTTATCGTAACTTTATATTCATGCACCCTAAGTATAGGGAATGGAATTTTATTGTATTCCCTATAATTTATACTCAGGGTATGCTTATGTCATCTACTTCTGAAGGAGCTCATTTAGCTATAGATAATAATCTAAAGTACTGGTATCAGCTGATATCTGATAATAAAGTTAAAAATCTAGATTTCTTAAAACAAGAATTTGATCTAAGAGAAACTTGCTGGTTAGAGGTTCAGATCTTTAGACAACATCTCATTGATAGAATAGATCTAATGTCTATAACAGTTAAAGAATCTATTCCAAAACTGATTGATTACTTGATAATAAATTTACAGCATAAAGTTTCTGATAAAGGTAAACTTTCATATATACATAAAATTATCAGACAAGAAACTTTTTACAATGTAGATTCATACTGGAATTATTTCACCTCTATTAATGGGGACCCACCAACTCAACAAGATAAACAATATATATTGAATCTGCTTATAGAACTACATCTTCCATTGTCTGGAGACTTTATACATGGAAATTTTACATAGATCTTTTATACACCTTTGATGATGAATAAAATTAATAATAAAGATAATCTATGTAAGAGATGTAATGTAGAAATTAATGCTGACTGGGCTCATATGTTTTATGACTGTATGAAGTTGAAAGAATACTGGAAGTCAATTAATGAATTTTGCAGGCTCTTTTTACAGATAATTTCATTATTTCTAAGTCTCTTATATTATTCAACACACCTGTACCTCAATGTGTTAAAAGATTAAGCTTCCCTTGTTATGGTCTATCCTAGCAGTGGCTAGGAAAATAATAACTAGAAATTGGATTTCAGATACACCTCCTTCGTTCAATGAATTTAAAAATGTTATGAATATAATGTGTCATATGGAAATAAGCACAATTAGAATGAGAACAACTAGAAAAACATCACACTTTATTGTATGGGATAATTTACAAAATTTGTTAAAAAAATTCTAATTTCAATAGCACAGTATTTTAGTTTAATTAATTGATCTGATTGTAGTGGATGTCTTTGTAAATACTTTAGTTGTTTTGTTGAATATTATAATAATACCTATTTTTAATTATTTGTATAAAATTGTTATGATATTTCTCTTATATGTTAAAACAATAAACTTGTTTTGAAAAAAAAAAAAAGAAACACAGGGTCTTTAAACCCAGCTGATGTCCATAAACATTTAAGGTACCTGCAAAATATCCCAACTAACATACAAACCAAAGGATAAAAGATTACATAGACAAACCATTCAGAAAAAAACTGCAAGAAAAAACTAGCCAAGCTAGAGTTTTCACTGTGTGATACCAGTTTGGTTATATATGTATAAACTGGTGTACTGAAATTTATAAAAACATCAAACATTGATTTTTACAAAGTTGACCAGAAACATTGACTTTGCAAATGTCGACATGGTACTACTTATGCACCAAACAACCATCTCAAAATATGCAAACCATAAGCTAAAAAAAAAATTAAAGTAACATTGCTGTTGGAAGGGGGAAAGCTCCCCTGCATCCACATACACTCTGCTAATTGTATATACTAACTCTGAGCTCACACAATATTGGGGAAAGGACATACTCCTCTACCATGAATATTGTGCAATCTCAGACACCTGTTGACCATCTAGTCAACCAAATTTTGTCAGCTAACAGACACTGACCAACTATAGAGTCAACAATATTAAGTTGACCCATATTGAAAACATCAGTTTGACAGACTACTGCAGCCAGGAGTGAACACTGAAAAGAGCTTTGAAAAATAAATTGATCTAGAAAAATTGAACAAGCAAGAAAACAAAAACAAAAGGAAAAGAACATTTCAAAAATAGCATTGTTGAGGGAGGAACCCCCTGCACTCCCATGTGTGGGGGGTCTGGGCCTCTATAGCCCCTGCTAATTATATACACAAATTCCAAGACTGCACTACTAGCGGGAAAAGGGCAAATTCCCAACTGCTGTATTGCTTTCTTGCAAGAAAAGCTGCCAACAAGCAGAATGCAGAAAAACAGTGCTAAACAGACTTTGCTCTTACTAGCATTCACTAATAGCTATTGCACAAATTATACATGCATGCATACATGTAAATCTATATATATATATATATATATATATATATATATATATATATATATATATATATGTGTGTGTGTGTGTGTGTGTGTGTGTATATATATATATATATATATATATATATATATATATATATATATATATATATATATATATATATATATAGATAGATAGATATAGATAGATATAGATATATAGGCTCAGGGAGCCCTCCTGCACTCTTCACTCACACCACCCTACTGGGAATACATATACTAACCTCAAGGTCAAAATACACAGTAAAAGTCTGTCTCAACTGTACTGCGATTTCCCACAAGAGCAAAGCCAGCACTTCAAGAAGCTAATTTTCAGTCACGTATGCCAGCTTCTTTTCCTGTTTGAAATTAGCCTTCGACAACCTGTCTGTCAACTATATATATATATATAGATAGATACACAACCACACACCCCTACACACACACACACACACACACACACACACACACACACACACACACACACACACACACACACACACACACACACACACACACACACACACACACACACACACACACATATAATATTTATACTGAATTGTGTGGACAAGCACACACAAAAACAAGTGTTTCTGCAAGGAGGGTAAGATCCTTTTCAGCTTCCCATTCTCCTTACAGCAGATTCAATAAATCCTACATGGTAGCGCACTATTTTGTATTCAGTAAGCAGCTCTACACGGTGTGTAAAGCTGGGCAACCATGGTAAACATAAGCAGCTGAACTGTATGCTAATCAACCAATCCACGATGGAGGTGCTATTCAGCAAGCTATAAAGCAACCGTGTAGAGTCAGTGCTGGTTTTCTCAGTGAATTCCAAAACCTACTGGAATACAGCCACAGAAAAGAGTCTACACAGAAAGAATGTTAAGGGCTGCTGTTTCTCTAATTCATGTGATTGTGCAACAGGCTTAAATCTGTGCTGCTGCTGCTGTTAATAGACCATGGCTAAGAAGGAGAAGAGCTTTCAGACCCCAGTTAACTTGCCAAAATCTACATGAGACTGAAACTGCAGAGCTTTACAGGATAGCTAGAGACACCCTACATGAACTCTGCAACCTCTTTAGTCCTCATCTCAGAGCCAGGACAAACCGAGGGGAACCAATACCAATGGAGACAAAGGTATGTGTATCACTTAGAATTTAAGATACAGGAACCTCTTAGAGATCAACAGGGACATGCTGGGCATGTCACAGCCATCAGCATCCATTCCTGAATGCTAAGCTCCAACATGCCAGTGACCACATATTTTTTCTCTGTACTCCTGAGGACAGGGCCACAAATATGCAAGAGTTCTACTTTGTAGCACACTACCCTGAAGTACTGGGTGCCACATATTGTACACATAGAGAAATCAAGGCACCACCCAGGGAATAGGGAAGGGTCTACGTAAATAGAAAGGGCTTCCACTCCATTATCTGCCAAGTCATGTGTAATGCTAAGGGAATCATCTTCTGTGTGTGCTGGCAACCCAGGCAGTTACCATGACTCAGATATCTGGCACACCTCCCATCTGTATCAGGTGATCAGTAGGGGTGATATCCCACAGGGTCATTTACTGGGGTATGCAGATTATGCACTGGAATTGTGGCTGAAGACACCCATCAGAAATGCACACACACCAGCTGAAGAACACCATAATAAGGCACGTGTTCAAACCAGAAATATCATAAAGCATGTGTTTGTTTTGGCTGCTGAAGTTGCTGTTCTGGTGCCTAGATACATCTGGGGGAGACCTGCAGTACAGTCCACATACATGTACTGAAATCTTCACCATCTATGCCATGCTTCAAATAATCATCCTGAGAAAACAGCTTCAACATGATCAACAAGAGGGAGGGCCACACATCCCACCACTAATGATAAAGTCACCACGGGTCTATATTATGTCACCAAAACAGCATAAGAATGAATGCCATTTCAGCGACACATAAACCACGAAATACGAATACAGAGAAAGCCCAGGTCAGCGATTTTTTTTCCTAGGGAAAAAAATTGCTCAGCCATCGCCGTGACATTGCCTTTTACCCCACTGTAGTGCGATCTCAGAGTTGGTATATTTAGTTGGGGGGGTGGGGCACAGCCCCCTCTTTGAAATGTTTTAAATTGTGTGCTGTGTCTTGTTGGTCTACCTATTGTTTTCCTGGGAAAAAAAAATCAGTGACCTGGGCTTTCGCTGTTTTTTGTATTTTGTGGTTTATGTGTTGCTGAAATGACATTTGTTCTTATGCCATTTTGGTGACATAATGTAGACCTGGTCACCACAGCCATATGGAGGTGAGGAGTTGGAGGGGGAACCAGTAGCTGCTGTGCATGTAGGTAGGTGTAGTCATGCTTAATATGCCCTCACATTAGCTAAGAGTCAACACATAGCACACTTACTCACCACCTAGGGGACTAAAACCTTCATCCTATGCATATACATATAGTAACACTGATGCCAGGCAATACTCACAGACTTTACCTACCCATGTAATGGCTGTGTACTCCTAGCATCAGACAGACTCCACCCTGAACTAAAACTGTAGCAACTGCTGGATTTACAAGGTAAGTGTTGAACCTGGAGTGTTAAAACAGAATTATGTAATAATACAATTGAAAGGCATGTCCTTTTATGTTGTTACTTGATAAAGAAAGGAAGTAAAAGGTGGATGATTTGTACAGTATTGACTTTAACATGTGACAGCAGAGACTTATGTGAATACATGTATCCTCTATCAAGTAATAGGCCTCAGGCATCAAAGATGAACACATTCTTACCTCTCAAAAGTACTGATGGTCACCAAATGTCCTTCTTAAAAATACTAATGCAAAAAACTGTTTTGATGCTCTCAACTGTCTAACTTTCTAAGAACATAATATGTCAAAAGTACAATTAGCAAACAACATCACAAACACTGTTATACTAAGCACTAAGTCAGCTATGCACCCTGAGAATTAGTAACAAAGCTTATGTATCCCTGAAACAAAAAGATAGAAAACAAGGATAAGGCACAGTTATCATTGCTTGGCAGGAAGCCTAGAATGACACAAAAGGTAAGTGAGTGCATGTGAGTAAGAAAGAGCTAGAGAAGGAGACAGACATTTGAATAAAGTAACAAATGGCCAGTAAGACAGAATGAGCTTTAAGGCCCACGGCTGAATTGTGTAACTGTTGTGTGTGGATGTGTCTGTATGGGCCGTTCAGGTGAAATTGGTGCGAGAGTGTCTGCAAGAACACATCCAAGTTCTGTGCTAACTCTACATCTTGGTATGTCAGACAGGTGTGAGCCATGCATGGTAGAAGTGCCATTTCATCGTTGTCGTACCTGACCACAAGAACTGGCTCTGCCAGGAGTTACACTGGCACATCCATGCCCACACTCTGATGTACTGCTGTTACCTGAATGTGACTGAGGTCTGCTGGATGGGCTTCCCTCACAAGGATGCCCAGGAACCTGACCCTATGGCCTGCCATGTCTGGGTGTGGACACCTCAGCCACTGATCGAGCAGTGGAGGTAGTGCCACTAGAGGAGTGTGATCGAGCATGGCCACATTGGCTAACATCAGACGAAATGTCTGACTTATGCCAACATGGATGCCATCCTCCTCCCAGCAGATATTCCCCTCACAGACACTGCCCATTCTAGCAATTATTCATCCAACCCATGGAATCAGCAACACATTGGAGGCAGTCACACTTGTCAGCCTGTGCCACATCTACAACCCTAAGCATTTCTATGAAGGACCTATTAGAATGTGCCTGCAACTCCATGATGGCCCTAAAAATACTTTGAGTGGCATGGGAAGACACATTTGGATCAGGTGGAAGATGGACAGCAGGCCTCCTCCAAGCACCCCTAACAACCCTCCTTTACGGCACCTTGCCAACATTTTGGCTGTGGCCAGAATCAACAGGAACTAAAGCTGCAGTAACCACACTACCCTGATCTAGTATCTCACCCTCCACCTGTCAAATATCTGAGGGCTCACTGAAATGGGTCGGTGTAGGCCTATTGGTTGTGTCTGATGGAATTACAGGTGATGGCTCAATGTCAACCTCAGTGTCAGATTCAATCTCTGCACCCCCCAACTGTGCCTCTGTTTGGCCACCATCATCATCAGAGTCTGCTGATATTCTGACATCAGGCGGTAGGAGTCCCACACTTCTACTGTCAGGATCACTGTGATAAGAAGCAACAAAAACAGGAAAAAAATAATACCTACACTACTATAGTTATACTATGATATATATTAACAAACTAACACTGATGCCACTATTACAGACAGTGCAGCAATACATACAACAGTTATGACACCAACATCACAAACTAAATATTTCTTTGAACTGCTCATGAGTCCTCACATAAAAATATGTGTCTTACCATGTGCAGATGATTGCAGACTCCCTGTGGCAGATTCTCCTAGAAGACATTAAGCAAAAGGTAAGGCCACCATCATCACAATGTGCAGTAACACAGGAGGTTAAAACTTTTTGATCTTTATATGTCCATTAAAGATACTTTTAACAAGAACTTGGATAACAGGTCCACACCAAGCCCATGTGTAATCAACCAGAATGTGCTGTTAACTGTATCAATCTACAACTATTCCCCTCCCAAAAGAAATGTGATGTTAAACAGAACTTAAGTACTGCCATCAATATTTTACTATAGAAAAATTATTTAACAACTGAGATATGTAAATCTACCTTGAAACTTTTCCTGGAACATACTTGCCCTCCCTGAAACAGCAGCACCAATGTCAAAGATATGTTGTTGTGCACTTTCCAGTAAGCTGCCTGATTCCCTGACAGTGGACAGAAGCTCTTGATTTGGTGTTAGCAGTGGGTCTGTAGCAGGCCCTCCCATAGCCATCTGTTCATGGGCCATTGCAGCTGCTCTCCTCTGGGCCTATGAAATCATGTCAGTGACCCTATGGCGTACCTGATCATATGTCCTGCCCTGACCACCTACTGCATTCACATCAGCCACTATCTGCTGAAAAATTTGCTTTCTGCCAGACATATCCCCACATCCCCTCTCAAGGAAAAAGGCACCATGTTGCCTAAATGCTTCCACAACTTCATTCTCAGGGTCACTTAAGGGGGGGGTTGCGGGACTTGGGACACCTTGCTGCCATTGTCCTATGTGGTATAAAACAGAAAAGAAGAATAATACACAAAAGTATCACAAAAATAAAAGCTCTGCTTAGATATAACACATAAAAGGTAGTATTTCACTATTACCCACTGGAGAAACATAAACAGTCAAGATATTCAAATGTAAAAAAGGAATTGCGTGGTTGTAACATATTACAATCACACATAAAGCAAGGTTAGAGCCAAAACAAGAAGAGTAACAATATCAAATTTTGTTTGTGCCAACACAGAAATGCAACTTGGCTCCCTCACACCCAAAACAACAGGCAAATGATACATTTTGCTCAAAAATCACTAGTAAAATGTTAAAAGTGCTATAAAATAAACTGTGACTGAAACACGTGTACACATTTACCACAGAACATTCCATTTTATGTAATTGCCAGTCATGTCTACCTGTGGCTAGCAGTCCTCTGGAGGTGTGTATGGGCCATCCTAGAAGGCTAACACCCCTTGTCACTGACAATATAGGACATTTACATTTCACAAAAATAACAATAGAAGAGTGTAAATAGAAAAAGAGTTGTAACATTAGCACTTGTGATTGCAGTTAATAAGGATGTGTATTTGAGCAAGTAAAATTCACTGACAGACATGCCTATACTATCAGTACACTTCTAAGAAATGCATACAGATAAGAACAGCATTTGCTAATGCATATATATGTATATTTAGTAATATATTTTTCTTAATGACATTTCAGCATATCCAGTATATAGCTGAAAATGCAAGCATATCTTATCAATATCAATAGTCATCTGTGCAGATAAATCCCAAGGTAATATCTTCTTCTGTGTTATCCACATAAACAAGTCTCCTCACCTTCAGCTTCCTGAGCTACATGTTTCCATTTTTATAGTGTAAATTCAGAGCTGTGAACATGATGAAGAAGCAAATGAGATGTGAACTAATTAAAATTGCTGAATCCCAAATTATTGGCGTCGTGTTGCGGATGTAAATGTAGTGCAGGCACTCCCTCCATGTTTGCTGCTAATGGATTAGAACTGTGAATGATTACTGCTAGGGAGAAGGAAAACACTACAATAATTCAGACTCCCTTACCTCCAGTGGGTATGTCAGCCAGATTAGACTTATAAAGTGTAGAAATAATTGGATCAAGGTTTTAAATGTAAGTAAACAGCACACATTTCACAGTTTCTGTTCAGTAACATCCAACCTTCCCTTCATTTTTTGACAACTGCATATTATTGCCATTTAATAGCCTCACACATCTTAAGGACAGATTACCGGTCAGATAAGACAAAAATGAGCAACACAGAGAGATAAGACAGAGCTGTATTTATGCAAGCAATAGTCATAAATGGTTGTGTGATCACTCAGTGCACTACATCTGAACTTAAAACATGTGTGAGGACCCCACTATGGGCCAGTAATCAAGGAATCCTTGCCACTGACACTGGAGAGGGATGTTCACTCAGAATACAAATGGATACACTCAGCATTTCTAGATGCAGACCTGTCTGCATCAAGCATAATTTCCCTTAACAACACACAGGGCATACACTCAGCCTGGTGTCTGATTTCTCTATCTGTCTCCCTGCAGGTCCCCAATAAGACTCCCCACTGGCACAGCTTCTGAGTTAAGTCCTCAGCTGAGTGCCCAAGCCAAGTCCTCCAACACCCTCTCTGTAAAACCAGTGTTTCATGTCCCTGCTCCAAGCAGCTGACACACACACTCTTTGAGATTTAATTTGTACACATACACACACACACACACACATACACACACACATACACACCTGGGAAAGGCTAGCACAGGTTTACTAGCTATGCCACCTTCTGTCCAGACTATAAGGTAGCTTCACTGCCACTATTCAGTTACTATAAGGCTCTTAAAAGGGTATCCAATCATACTGAGTGAAGTTAAAATTAATACAAATGGTAAGGTTGACCAAACAGCAAGGCCTTCAGGAGTGGCCAGAGTAATCACCAAATAAATATATGCAAACACTTTTAAAGCTTAAATATTTTCTAAAAAGGACCAGCCACAATGACACAATGAAACATTTAAATATATTTAATAAAAATAATAAAAGAACAAGAAAACACTAAATATCTATTCACAGTAAACACTAGAGTTTCAGTCACAGGAAATACCAAAAATAACACAGCTGGAAAGATTCACACTGCTACAGAAAAACATTACATAACTCTTCTCACTATACCTTCCTAACTAATCCAAAGAATTACTATCTCTGGTCACTTACTAGTGCAAGGCAAGACAAAGTGGGTGTGTGGTCCTGTTTTCAGATCCAAGACAGAATACAGAATACTGAGAGCAAGCTCCTACTAATATCTAACTATTATTTCTGGCTTATGGAATGACATCACAGACATGTGGTCATCAGACTCTGTTTCCGGCATTTTCCCTATCAGTAGAAACTGCCAGGGTTTAACACCTACATGCTAAAATACACACTGGACCTTTAGCTAAGTTTTATTAAAGCATCTGGAAGTCATAAAACAATAAAACCATTCCACTCTTCCTACAGGAAGGAACTATTCTCTAGCACAGGCATTGTGTCTCTGGCTCCATTCAAAACTGTGGGACAAGATTTCAATGGCTTAACCCATAAAGTAATCCAACTTCAACTACCTCTCAAAGTTTGCTGCAGCTGGATTGTGACAAACCTCTTCCTTATCAGCATCCTCTGTTAAAACATATAGACCTATTTCAGTTACATTAATGCATGTGCATTTCTCTTCTCTCTAGCAGGACACACCCTTGATACATTTCAACACAAGCAGCACTGCATACACACTTTTCAACACAAGCATCTGTACAAATCAGCCTGATATACAAATAACATATAATTCTTTATAAAACAGCCATATACCCAATGCCCCACCCCTCCTGGCATGGCTGGCAGTACCTCCTTTCATTACAACATGTACATACATGTGTTATATGTTTTGTTAGTACTGTGGATGATGTTGCAGTTGGTTGTATGCACAATGATTTCAATCCTCTGCTGCAAAGCTGTTTGTGTAGCAAAGATGGATAAGACACTCTTACTGTGTTTTGAAGTTTCATTGGAGTGTGAGCTCAAATCCAGACCTGTGTAAAAATATTTCGTGTGCAACAACATAAATTTTGTAGTGTTATTAAATAATAGATATCTTTTATTAATTTCACCTAATTTTACTCTTTTTTTTTTTTCGTGCACAGCTTAGTGCATACAAGGGAAATGGAGACAGGCAATGAATGTCAGGTTTAGCTGTGCTTATCTGACTTGCACAACACTTAGCAATCTGCAAACCTGGACTAATGGCCCACACAGGAAGCAGATATAACACCTGTAGACAGGATGGAAACAGTGTAAAGGTCAAAAAGAATACATTGATGCAGTTTTTGCTTTCCATCACATAACACCACTAAGTGACATTGTGTGGCAGTTGGCAAGCTTCCCACCATATGGAGCCATTGAACAGCCTGTAGACAGGACACAGGCAGTCAACAATTTCAAAATGGATACATTCTATTAATTCTGTTGGGTACTGCACAAACAAGCTAAGTGGCATTGCACAGCAGTTAACACACAGAGCTTAAGAATGAATAGGGAATTATAGAAATGTTATATAACTATTTCTGTGGTAACAGGTGTAAGTGTAGGCCTGTAATATAAATGGTCCTGGGTTCTAATAGAGGAACTGCAACATATTTTTACTGTTGTGACAGCCCAGTTTATAGTAATGAAGAGGAAAATATAAAAGTGCTATTTAAATATTCCTGTGGCAACAGATGTAAGTGTAGGGCTACCACACACATGATCCTGGATTCTAATATAGGAAATTCCAAGACATTTTTACTGTTGTTCCATTTCACATTATATTAAATATAACTTATAATACTTTATATACATAATTATAAACAGTGGAGCTGATGTGTATTATATGTATGAGGAATAAGGCACCCTTACTTGTTTTGAAGTTTCACATGTATGACTGAAGGTATACTGTCCACTATGTTTCTGTTAAATATAATTCTGCTATCTGGACTTGGATGGCCTTCACACTTAAATAAGACACATACACAACTGAATGTATATACAAGGACCTTGTCAGATCATACACATATATGGTTAGCCCCTCAATCTGTCATCTGTATTTATGAATGTTTCATAACGATGTCTGAGAAGCACTTCTTCTGTGGCAAAGATGAAAAATCACCACTATGGAAGAAAGTGCTTTGTCCCGTATGCATAGGTTTGAGTCCCACACTGTAAAAATCAATTTTAGCAGTGTAGAAAGCAAAATAAACATGCGTGAGGTCAAGACATTCATAGCCCCAGTGCATGTCAGCAAAGTTAAATCATGTAACAGTTACAGCAGAGACCACTGAAACTAATGTCAATTGTCAGATTAACCTTCCAGTTTCAAAAATTGCTTTGCTCCCTGCTTAGCACTGTTGCTCTCTGCTTAACATCACATAAATGCAGTTGGCATCATTTCTCAGGTTTGCACACTACCAGTAAATGCAATAACAGGAACAAAAATTGCCATTGCTATTGTTTTGGGATTAGACATGTCCAATGTTAGTGGGGAAGGTGCCCAATTTTGGAAACAGAGATGGGGTGTTCAGGAGTCCAGAATATTTATTGAACTCCTGGTAAAGCACCAAAGTCAAAGGCTTCTGCAAGGGTACTACTTTGGCTCCCAGTACAAATCTGAGGCTTGGAATAGTCTGGCTAAGGCAGTACCCTGTCCGACTGGCATCCCATGGACTGGAGAACAGTGTAGGCACTCCTTCAGTGACGTTAAAAGGACAAGAGGGATGCAAGTAACCAATGGTTGCCTGAGTTTGAAACTAGTAACATCCCCCTGTTGTGTAAGAATGCTTTTAATCAGAATTTATAATACATAGAAAACAGAAAGTTAAATATAGGGAAGACTGGCATGCGTAATACTCTTCTGTTCTTTTCTTTTATTTTCATATCTAATCCTGAAATTGTGGCAAATAGGCAGGCTCATGCTGAAGAAAGTGGTATGTATGCAGCACAAGAAAAGTATTATTTAATCTTTTAAAAGTTAAAGAAAAATGTTTTTGCTTTCTATACAGTAGTAGCAAAGTAAGCATGCACATCCTAACTGTAAAAACAGGCATGCATGCATAATGTTGTAACACAAACCAATTTTAGGAGTCAAGTGTAAGAATGTAGTCAGAGGTTGTGGGTTCAAATACCATGGGTAACAATTATACAAAACTGCAATTCTTTAATAATATTACATAAATTAAAATCTATACAAGTGGCATAAATACCCTGCTGTTAACTGTAATCTGTATAATTGGACCAAGCACATGTGCAATATATCCACATTGCAAGGATTACTTCAAGCAATTTGTAATTATTCTTTGTAGTTGTTAGGAAGTATAATTAAATGTAATACTTCAGATAAAATAGTTGTGTAATTGTGACTACAAATACTTTTACTAACTTAATATAGTTGCAATTTACACTATCTGTCTTTGTATCCAATCTCTCCTGCTTTCTTTATTTCTGTTGCTGAATAAACAGAATTGACTACACAGTGTTCTTACTTATGAGAATATACAAACAGAATTACTAAAAATCTAACAGACTGGGTTTATTTTTCTTGTATTATATACCTCTAAATATGTATTTGTCTTGTATATCTACTTCAGTTTGTATTGTGTAAAAACTTTCTTGACTTTCAAAGTTAAGCTGATGTTATATAAAAATTTCTGTGATTGTATGGAGCTTTTCTCCCCGGGCCTCCACTGAAAATGAGTTATTGGCCCAGTGGACTTTCCCGGTTAACAAATGTCAGTAAATAAATAAATAATATGATGGTACTAGTTTTATCTATTTTTTTCTCTCTCCCTATCCCTTACCTCTTTTTTTTTTATTTTCTGTTATGTGTCGTCAAAATATCTCCATGTCATCTGTCTGTAACAAAATCACTAAATGCTTCACAGTACAGTATGGTAAGCCAACCCCAGTGGGTCAGCCTGCCCCCACTCCACCGGCTCCACCACTGACACCCAGCACATCTGGGATCCAACCTGGCAGTACTGCCACTGCTGCCCCTGCACTACCTATGCCCTCAGGTAGCACAACTACAGCAGCCGATGCTGTGGTACCCTCTGGGAGTACTGTAAGAGGTGGGGATTCCATCACTCACCAAGAGATGCCAGGGTTGGTGCAAAGGGTTGTGCACTGCACCATTAGTGTATGCCTATGCTGGATGAAGAGGCTGATGTCCCTCATGGTCAGTTGGAGGAGAAGACATTGAGCACTCATTTAGCCAGCAGAGTAAGGTGACAGCGATGACAGTCCTGCAGATGAGGATTAGATTCTCACTCTCCCCATGTTTGACAGTCATGAGATTGCATTTTCCCGTCTCTCACCCCAATCATGATTTCCCCAAACCTTTTGGATCCCTCACTTTCCCTGTGTCTTGCCTTGTTTGTCCTGTTTGCATTTGCTTCCTCACCAACCCAAATTTCCTGACCCAGAAATACCAATGTCCCTTGCCCAGTATTCCTCTATTACTGAAGTAAAAAAAAATGGGCACCTGTCCCACAAAGAAAAAAAAAAAACATCTCATACATAGCTCTTCATTTTTCAAACATGTCTTCTTGACACACTTGATTTGGTCCAACTGGCTATACAACATGATTGCATTGTTGTCACCCTTCTTTGTGGATGTGACAGTCCAAATTCAGCTAACATTCTGTACATATTTTCATTTTACACTATTGAATAAATGGATAGCTATGATTCTTTCCTACTTCCCCATATATTGTTTTCACTTTGTTCTTCTCCTTGTTTGCACCCCATTTCACCATTTTCCTATCTACCCAATTTTAATACCTATAATCTGGTCCAAAAATAGAATCACAAACAACACACATAAGTACCAAAAAATGATGGAGCCCTTCACTTTTTGGCCTCTGTGTTTGCACAAAGTTTGGCATCATGCACAAATGCCAAGTGCTGGTGAATGTCTCTCCTGTGGTACAGTTACCTCCACTCTGTGCTGCTTAAACACACTGCACTACATCAGCACACAGTAACACACAGTGAATGTAAAGTATAATTTCATTTAATTCATCTACTTGACTGCATTTTATCAGCTGTTTGGAAATTCAACCCTTTTGTATGTAAATCAAATTTATCTTTGTACTTTATTTGTATTTTTTACTTGCATTATCATTATGTGTTGTAACATTGTATTGTGGAGCTTTTCTCCCTGGGCCTCCACTGAAAACGGGCTCTTGAGCCCAGGGGACCTCCCCGGTAACCAAACTGGAATAAATAAATAAATAAATAAATTAGCACTATTTATTTAAAATCATTGCATACACCTGGATTAGAATCCTATATCATCTGGGCTCAAAAATGAAACGTGTCAATGCATTTATACTTGCTGCTACAGAGTCAGCTAAGCAGCAGCAAGTGTGTTTCATTCCCTCAGTACTGAGAACTCTTTCAATTTTAGCACTGAGGGTCACGTTTGCACGCTGCTTAACTACACTCAAACAGGGAAAGCAAAAAGAAATGTGTATCTCACATGTGCAAACACTGCAAAACCAGCTGCTCAGCAGTGAGCTATGCAAAGTGGACAATAACAAGTATTACTTGTGTTTATTGTCCATTTACTGCTCATGACATGAAACTCCTTGTGGAAACAGAAATAAAATGAAGGCTCTGTCTAAGAAAATGTCACATATTTGCAATGCAGCCATCTGTTACCTCCCCCGATGCACTGCAACCTAGGTCTGTCAGTACTTCTTCACAAATATATCAACTACACTACATAAATTAATAACAAATGTTGTGTTATATACCATGCACATCTTTAGAATGACAATACACATTCAGATTTTCCAGTACTTGTAGTAATGTGGACACCTATTTGCATACAGTTTGTAAAGCTGTCTCTTAAAATATACTTCTACATTGGAATGCAACCACCAAGTACTACACATTGCATACTCATCAGTCTGGTAACATGCAGAACTTGAAATTTATTGACAGCTGAACATGCCTAAACATCCATTTCATGCAGACCTCCCAACATCTTCTCTCCAACATCCAGTGCTGATGTTATCCAGCTGCAGCCTTGTAAAAGTCAGACTTGTGCCATGGCACTTGTGTAAAGTACTGAGTTCTCTAGTCTGTATATTAAGATAGGTAGGGGTTCTGTTCTCACTGTAATTAACTGGGAGGCATGTGTGTGTCTATCTAGTCAGAAGATTATAGCTGTGTATCCTACAGTTACCACTCCAATCCTATGGACTGCCAATATTTTGACATTTGCACATGGCTACACATCCATTTCATGCAGGCCTTCCAACATCCAGTGCTGATGTTATCCACTATAGGTTGTGCTGCAATCTTGCAAAAGTCAGAATTGTGCTGTGGCACTTGCATAAATGACTGAGTTCTCTAGTCTCTGTACTTAGGTAGGGATTATGATATGACTGCAGTCAACTGGGAGGTGTGTGTGTGTCTGTGTGTATGTGTGTGTGTGTGTGTGTGTGTGTGTGTGTGTGTGTGTGTGTGTGTGTGTGTGTGTGTGTGTGTGTGTATGTGTGTGTGTTTGTTCACTTGCTTGAAATTAGACAGAACATTTTACACAAGCACGTGGGACACTATTAACATCTTACTCTCACCAGACTCTGTTGATGTTATCAGCTATAACTGATTTGTGGATGTGCAGTATACCCATCAGGGCAGGGTCATAGACTGGCCTGTAGGCCAGGCACAAGTCACGTCATCCTATATGATATAGATTACAGTGACAGGGCTTTCAGTCTATCCATATATGTTATGGCATGGTTTGTAGGCCCTGTATTTTCTTGGTGAGAACCCCCTGTGGTGTCAACAGCTGCAGGTGTCTGGTGAGGTACATGCAAAGGAAGCATTATACTCTATTAGTGTTCTGATGAGGTTTGAGTACAGTGCTGTTATATCATCCTCAGAGCTGGACACAATGGCTTGACTTATGAGGTGCACAACATAGCCTTTCCATACCACTGTGAACACTTGGTTGTCAAAGTTCAGATTGCTCTTTATGTGTGTTCCCAGGTCTTGCACCACTGGGTTTCAATCTAGGGGAGAATTGTCAATGCTGTAATTAGCATGGAACTATACTTTGCAGAAGGCCAAAATAATGAAACATTTTTGTGCTTGTTGTTGTCGCCTCACAACAAGAGGTTCTCCGGTTTGATTCTCAGCTGGGGTGCCTTCTGTGTGGAGTCTGCATGTCCTCCCTGCATGTGTGTGGGTTTCTGCGTATTCCAGTTTCCTTCCCCACTCCAAAGACATGCATCTGGAGCATTTCTCCCCGGGCCTCTGCTGAAAATAGGCTCTGTCCTAGTTGGACATTTCTGGTCAACAAATGTTAAATAAATAAATAATTTGTAGACTGTGTGGCTTTGGCACCAATAATTTGTGTTAGCCCCTCCTGTAGTATGTTATCATCACTGGTAAACTCAATGATTGCACCCAATATGCAAGAATCATCAAACTTGAAGCCAAAGGCTGTATACTTTAGCGTGGGCTGTCGAGAAATAGATTCCAAACATAAACGGCCAAGCACAGATCCCTGGGGTATGCCAATGCTGACAGCTCTACTGATAGAGGTTGAGTCACCAGCTTTCACAGCATGTATTCTATCTGGGAGCCAGTTGGTTAACCATCTAGTGATATAAGGGTTAAACCCCATCTGAGAGAGTTCCTCAATGACACTTACATAGGGATTGTGTCCAAACCCTAGGCCAGATCAAAATAGGCAGTATGGACTGTCTTTACCTTCATCATGCAGAATCAATGGGCTGTGGCAACATTACAGATCACATATAGTGTGACTCTGAACATACATGTAGCTGACAGGGTTGGGTACACACTTCAACACACCCACATGGGCTATGTTCTTGTAGAAGGGTATGCATCAGCATGTATCAAACTGATTTGGAAGTGACAGCACCTGATGCAGGCATGTATAGATATTAAAACAATATGTAATTTTTTTTAGCTAGTGCAGTATACCAAGCAAAAACAGACAAGGTTGGGAATTGACATGATGGTTAAGGTGTTTACTTCATAGGGCTTGATTCTCACTAAGGGAAACTGAATAAGCTTAAAATGTTCCATGGGTGAGGCTAGCCTAGTACTTACCTATGAACATATATATGTGCAGTTTAAGCAGCATATGACATAGTCACTGTAATATGTAATACTGTTGGTGACATTTTCCAAATCATAATTCAGATAAATCTTTAGATAAAAAAAATGTTGTAAAGCTTTAAAGGTCATGAGTGAATATGAAAGTGCTTGACAACTTTTCCTTTTATTGGCCTGCTCCATATTTGTTCATGAACATGAAATGTAGCTTTTGTGTATTTATTGCTCAGAGATTTTTATCATCATGACTGGGGAAAGTGCCATGCTGAAAACCTTGTACAAGCGTCAAGAGTTTAGATGTGGTCCAACTTAAGTTTCTTACAGCTTGAATCAAGGTACAGTAGCTCTTCATTTTAAGGAAAGAGCTTAGAGCCAAGCATATGAGATATAGCCACACGTTTGTTTCATCAAAGATTGCTTTCCCTATATGTGACAGTGCAAAAATAAACGTGCACAAAACAGACGAAGAGCAGGAGGTACTTTGTTACAAACAGTGAAATGTAAAGTAATAGTTTTAATTAAAGCAAATACATTAAATTATATGAGTTTCTGTTCGGGCTGTAGGTTTGTGATACAAAATCTGACAGAAGTGGAACACTCTTTATACCATCTTTGATTACGAGCCAAGACAAATCTGTTTCAAAATCTTGAACATCCGATTCGATTATCTGATTTTTTTGTTTTTTACTCTTCTTGTTATTCTCTTTAGGTGAGTGCTGTACTCAAATAGTAGATTGCCAATACAGATGAAGTGATTTCAGAATCAGCCAGCTATGGTAGGTTGCTGTGGACAATGTTTCATCGGTACTGATCCATATGCCAATGATAGCCACTGGTTTAGTTCCCACATAACTTTTACTAGGTTAACAATGACACAAAGTCTTCAGATTTTGAATTACCAATGTCATTCATTCATTAAACTTTAAAGAGAAAGCTAGTCTCGATGTTACAACATGGAGTTGGTATAACAAGCACCAGCTTTAGTAATCTAACTCGCCATTCAGCCTAATTTATTGCACTGAACTTCAACAGTTAAGTTTTACAAAAAATATTTTTCTAGTTTTTTTTAAGCAGCAAGAATAGAAAAAATGTCCCACATTTTTCAGTCTTTTGAATTTTGATTTACTTTAGAGATGGTAGAGGAATAAACAAGCAGCAGTGCTTGCCAATCTGAAGTTGGGAGTTGGCATATGGATAAGTTGTTTGTTTCACCTACAAAAGCTACATGGTTTGATTCCTACCTCTGGTTATTGGTTAGACATATAATAGTAAGCAGAGTAATTACCTAGTATTTACATATAAATAATTAATCCATTTTAACATTACAGAAATGGTTTGTCACAAAAGTGCTGCATAAAAATAAAATTGTGCACCGTGAAAGATTCCAAGTCTGATTTTGTTATGTAAGCTAATGTATGGCATATTAAAAAAACCCTGAACATCTGCTGATAGCATACTGCAAGCATTTATAGGAGAGGAACTGCAGTCATTGCTATAAACCTGTAAAGGTACACACAGAGGTGATTATGCTCAATCAATCTTTTGCTTTCATCCTGAATAAAATTAATTTATTACTTTGTTGACCATTTATTTTAGCACTGTTTCTCTTTGAGCATTCTCTTAAATATCTTGCTAGTTATTTATATTTCTCCTGTGGTTTAGTTAACCAACAAATCATATTTTACATACTAAGGAAAGAAATAAAATGCACTATGAACACATGGTCTGAAACTTATTACTTTGAAGGGTGTTATACAGAATGCCAACATTTTGTGTCTGTAGTGTGCATATAACTTTTTAAAAGGTATATGAAATGAAGTGATGAAAGAACAAGTTCACAACATGGAATTATTAACTCAGGTCTGAAAGATTATTTTCTTCATACAAACTTTGACTGAGTTTTAAAAACATGCTTCATTAATATGAAACATTCAGTTCAGGCATTTTTCCTGTCTGTACAGTACCCATCCTAACTATGATCACCTCCCTACAAGTAAATTCATTTTGCAGAATTTGATGACTGCATGCAAATAACAGGATAATTCATTCATCCAAATAATCACAATACCTGCAAGAGGCAAAAACAACGCAGACATGAAGAGTAAACAGATGTATTGTGCAGCCTTGCAGAAATATGAACAGCATGAGTACTCACTGTCATGAACATGCCTTTTGTGCAATCCCAAATGCATGCTAGTGGCAAGAAGAAGAAGTTATGGGTAATGAAACTTGTGTACTGATCGTTTTTTTAACCAGATTAAAGGTTGGAAATGGGAAGATAAGAATGAGGTGAAAAGGGGGAAACAAGTAGAGAATAGGACATAAGTTAAAGAATTAAGGAATGATCAGGATAGAGGTGAGAAAGAGTTTTTTTTGGTAGCAAGACAACACAAATAAACATGGAAAACAAACAAAGCTGACAGGGGAGGTGCTGACACAATTAGAGATGGGGAAAGATGTTGGATAAGAAAGTATCAGGTACACAGAGGAAAGACAATGATAATGGGGAGGACTGGAGAAGAAACATGGGTGGGCATAGACATAAAACAGAGGGTATCACTGAGACATGGGACAGTATGGGGTGTGCAGCTGCACTCCTGCTAGCTGCAGCCCTCACCACTGGACCTCAGCTATGATGTTAATGTCAGTGCAGGGCAGGGATGTAAATCTACAAGTCGTTGAAGAAGGACATCAAGATGGTCGATTGCAGCATCCACTTGCTCATAAATAATCCCCCCATGCCACCAAAACAGTTGTTGCCTGTTTCAAGTTTTATTTCAGTACCTTTCTGAGCAGGGCTGGTGGCAGTGGCTGCTGCTGGTGCTGCCAGGGATGTGGAAGTGTTAGTGGCAAATGGGAAATCTGCTGGCTCTGGTGTTGGTAGTGATGGTGTAACAGCCACAACAAGTCTGGATGGTGGCAGAGAGGTTGGTCTGGATGCTGCTGCATATGTAAAAATGGACAGAAACAAAAAAAAAGTACTTATGTATAATGGAAAGGATAGTGACAAAGTGGGTGGGAGAGAGAAAAGTTCAAATATACTGAAAACATGAAGGTAAAACATCTGAGTGTGACGACTTTACCTGTATTACAAATCGAAAGTCATAAAAAAAACACCCCCCCTACTGTAACAATGACATGCCCTTATTCACCATGCAGGGGATGTAAACCATCAACCTTCTTCACCTGCAACTGCAAAGGCACTGCATTTACAGGATGTATTACATCAGCAATCCAAGAAAAAAAAATCACATTTATTCAGTAATTTCAATCCACAACTTTCATCACCTGGAATCTCAAAGCACTGCATTTACATATTAAGTTGCATTAGCTGTGCAAGAAAAACCTGCAGTGAAATATACAATTGTTGAATGAAAAAAAACAACAGTATACAGTTCCAAGAGGATTTGAATCTACCACCCATAACCTCAAAGGTACTGGGTTTACATGAGCAGACCAAGAAAGAATGATCGTAAAACACACAGTAATGTTTTGTGTCGCATACTTGTAACAATGAACATACTATGAACAGGTGAACTGAACACACTGCCAGCTTAACAGTGCCTCAACATGTTGAGTTATATGCATTTGCAAATAGCAGCCTGCAATCAGTAACAGCTATTTAATCATCTCTACACTGCTCCCATTCAGTACTAAATACTGGGGAAGAAAGTAAGAGGTTTACAGTAGGTAGCAGGGGAAGACGATCAAAACGGGCAGGAGTTTGGTGACACAATGAGGGATGGGGAGTGCAGTGGTAAAGAAGATATGAGGCAAACAGAGGGAGGACAATAGCGCGGGGAGGACTATATAAGAAACAGGGGTGAACATTGACACAAAAGTGGAGAACATCGGGATTGGGGACAGGATGTGGTACTGCAGTTGCTGTATCTGCTAGCTACAAGCCAGTGGAAGCTTATTCACCACCCCCCAGGTATAATCAACACTGATCCCTGTCTCAGACAGTGAAGACAATACTGGACAGGGATGCAGCAAAGTGAGTCTCCAGATGAGGTTTTCTGTGTGGTTAATTTGGGCATCTAACATATTGTTGGTTATCTCCTACACAGTGTCCATCAGCTGCTGATGAGTGACACAAGTGTCACGATTACTGGCACTGCTACTGGTGGGTACAATAGTCCCAGCATCCATTGCAGGGGCACCTGTAGTGGGTGGTGCAGGTAGGGCAGGAGTTAGTGAGGTGACTGTGGCATGATGGCCAGATGTTTTGAGTGATTTTTGTGTCAATAGTGGTGGTGGAGCTGCTGCTGCCACCTCTGGGGGGCTGACAGGCCTTGCCTGAGGGATGGGTCAAAATCTAGGTGTTGCTGCAAATAATAACAAAATAAATGGAGGTGAACAATGAACAAAATACATGTATTTAATAGAAAGGATAGTGGCAAACAGGGTGAAAGAGAGAGAAGTACAATGATAAAATGAAAGTGATATATACTTTTGCTATGATATAATCATACATAATACCAATAAATGAGCAACAAACACACTTCTTAATTTGTTAAGTCTATGAGCATAAACCAGTGAAAGGGAGACTTGAATCTACAGCCTTCATCATTCTCCTTCTAAAAAAAAAAAAAGCAAAGCATTAATGTGTTGAGCTACTTGGACAACTCAGCAGAGCGTTGCAGTCCAACAAGAATAATGGGCTGTCTGAGACAAATTTACATATATAAATAAAAATTGCTGCTCAAATATACATTCCCTTCAGATGTAATATACTGGAAGGAAACAAGTGTACTGAGAGTGTCTGTGACAATAATGGCCATAAAAAAAGGTAGATTATGCATATTTTTCACTTGTGATCTTGTAGTTACTATAAGAAATAGACACATCAAATTAAAAATGATATCAGAATACACATAGCCAATGAGAGGGATGGCACTGAAACAACAGGCATCATCACAATGTAAGAGCGCAGCCATAATTTCTTGAACCAGTTCTCCAAGTATCTGGTAGGGTGTCCACACACACACACACACACACACACACACACACACACACACACACACACACACACACACACACACACACACACACACTCACCGACAGTCATACTGCTACCTTTAAACTATAAAAGTTTGCACAGAAATGGAAGTGATGTATAAAAACTTTACTGTATGAAGCCAGATATATATATATATATATATATATATATATATATATATATATATATATATATATATATATATATATATATATATATATATATATATATATATATATATATATATATATATACTACCTGAATATATAATTATTATTAAAACCTGTATATTATGAAACAAGTATACTCACTCTAATACTCTCTGAGCACTCTAATGTCCTCCTGCACAGCTGCCTTTTCTCTCCAATAGCTTCAGGGGCTGTGGAGTCCAAAGTATCAGTGTGTAAGATCTGTGGGTAACATGCACTTACAGAGTGCATGTGTAGTTAACAGAAGTTCTACTTACACTACATAGGTAGTGCCTGCCATGTCACTTCATTCTCCTATCCGAGGATAGGAGATCTATATTGCCTTGCCTCATGTCACTATAATGGTGATGTCACAGCTCTCCATGCATAGGATACCAGTGGCACGGGTTACAACCTGGACTAAACTATTCCACTGTTCAGTCTTATACTGAGGCCCTTAACAGCCCTTCGGCAAGAACATCTGGCTATAATCTTTATGAAGGAAGCGAAGAAAGATTTTATGCCCAACCCGGTGTCACCTCTGAAAGGTGTAGTACCCTCTCCTTCTACAGCCATGATGTCTTACCATGAAGAATTTCAGAACACAATGGTAGAAGATTCATGCAAAACAATGGTCCTCGCATGTACCGTCTGACACACACAATGACAGTCATCAACAGTTAGCTTATTTACATGCTAGATGTCACAAAAGGGTAACAGACATATTGTATCATTATAGTTCACAATGGCACTTTAAGGTGTGAAACATGGCTGACTTGTATCCTTGCTTATGCAGTTAGGAAATTATTTTCAAGGCATGTGCATAGAGCTACTTGCAGGGACCCAGGTGTGTGCACAGGGTTGAGTAGAAATGAACACGATGTTCAGCTGATTATCTCAATACATCACTTGAGGGATTCACAAATAAAAATGAGTTGAGCCCTAATTAGTATAATTATCATTCCCAGCAAGATACATTTTTGTACTATAAGCACAAGAAAAAATACTGACTACCACTGTTCTATGGAAGAAGTCGTAGAGCAGCACTACTCCTGTAGTGTAGCCTGAAAGTAATTGTTAAAACATACTAAAACATTGCTTGTACAAGGCAAATGTTACTTTTAATATGTTCATTTCATCAACTATTCTTTAAAGTGCTATGGAATTCGCCTGCACTTTAGCAAGTTGGCCAATATTTTAGTGCTTTGAGAAGGTATACTGAGAGGGATACTGCAAGGGTAAGGCAGTCATTGGCTGAAGGATAGTTAAGCATAATGAGTGACACAAGAAAGAAGGTCTGCACTAATAGGAAAGTCCACAGCAGCTCCCCAAAGTAAAGGCGTAGTCAGCCGAACCACAGCAAACACCTTTTAATGTGTCTAAAAGACCAAACAAGCTTTGGGTGAAAAATACAGCAAACAATATGCCAAATGTTTAATACATTACAGCAAAGAATATGCCAAAGTTCAATACATTAAGAGCTTTTGCCCAGGTAATGTTCTACTGACTTCATCAGAAATGAAATGAAATAAGGAAACTGCATCACAATTTCTATAACCACTTATTACAATAGTAATTAAACCTTTAAAGGGACATACACCAAGAATAATTGAAACTATAAGATCTTTCAAAATGGACATAAAATGCACAGCAAATTAAAACCCATCCAAACATGAATGTCAAACATTCTAAAAATTACAATATACAGCGCAACTGACATAGAAACTCATCTGAAAATAAATACAGTCCTATAGATGTCTATCATACCTCTCAACCACTCAGTACAAGAAATCTGGACAAAGTCCAAAATAATGGGGGGATAAAGGACCAAAAATAGGGATGGATACATTTTAAATATTGCTGTTATAAACTTAGAAAGTTGCAAGAATAAAGGCTTTTTGTTACCATATATTTTTTGAAATATATAAAATATGAAAGTGAAGTGTCTATCATTATTTAGTGAATTCAGTCCTTACTGATTTTGCCAGAAAAACACAAATTGTATGAGGAACAGATCAAAAATATGAGGCAAAATCTGAACATTCTGCAAAAATAAACTTACTCCCAGGACAGGTGGAAAATCTGAAGATCTTTCTTTAATCTCTTTTGTGATGTATAACAATTAATATACTTTCTATCCAAAAACATCAACCAACTTCTTGCAAACAATAGTAAAATTGTTATCCTCTGAAGTCATCCAAGACAAGAGCCTTGCCCTTTAATCAATTCTTTCTAAATGTTAAAGGGGTGGCAACTGTCAAATGCAAATAACTATTACTGAAAATGGGTTTTCTGTATATAGTAGAAGAAAATCTTTCACCAAACCAACACAGCTTTGTACTCAAATAGTTAATTGTGTTTTTGTCAGAACAATTTACACATTTCAGGAACTTAGTGGTCTCATGCATAAATTTAACAAACAAATCCACTTCCTCTACTGGGTTTCTCTCTAGAATAAAGATCTCATCCAGATATCTGTGATATAAAGACCATTTTTCCACATCCAAAATGTAATATGTGCCTTTTCTCCCAAGAATACTTAAACAAGTTGGGGTTTAACAGGGCATATGCTGCCCTCATGGCAATTTCCTTTACTTGTTGGAACATTTCTCCCACAAGGAAAATGTAGTTATTACAAAGTATTGTTTCAATAAACTCCTTCAAAATTATGATGTTATTGCTGGTTAAAAATTTAGGGCGGCCACGGTGGTGCAGTGGTTAGCATTGCTGCCTCACAGCAAGAGGTTCTCCGGTTCGATCTGGGCTGGGGGGGCTTCTGTCTGGTCTGTCTGTCTCCCCTCCTGTGCGGGGTTGGTTCCTCTCCTCCCGGGTGCTCGGCTCCCCCCATCCCAAAAAGACATGCTGCAGGTGGATTGGACACTCTCTTGTGCAGTGTGTGCTGTTGTGTGTGTGCCTGTGGCTGGGGTTGCGCGGCTGGGCGTGACGACACCCACAATAAACACTGCCATTCACAATTGCTGGTTAAAAATTTAAGATCTAGTTAGGCATCATGATGCAATTCCATATCTTCCTGTAATGGGATACAACTAAAACAGGTTGACCACGTCGATGTTTAAGAAACCAGTTAAATTCTGCTGTAAATATGAAGGGAGTAATGAGAGACACACCCATCAACACATACTCGGAACACAATTCTACACATTTTGTCTGGGCTTGTGATATTAGTTTAATTAAAAAATGTGCCTGTTGTATACCTTAAACATATCTGTTATGTGCAAAAATGTTGTTGTAAACATATCTGTTATGTGCAAACATGTTTTTAATACTGAGAGACAATAATCATACCACCTTTGTCAATTGTAATATTACAGTCATTGTTATTTGGGAGACATTTGCTCAGTAAACTTACAATCCCAAGTGAGTTTAGAGATATATAGCTCTCAGGCACACTGACAGCATGCTATATGGGCAAGGGGGAAGCTGATGGTGTAAGAATGTTTCTCAGCCCATGAAAAAGATGTTAATAGTAGTGTTTTTGATATCTGCAGAGCAATTAAAAAAGCAAAAACACACTGAAAAGACAACATGCAAACCAAAGTTCTTTGATATAGAGAATGAGGTACTGAGGGGGCGGAGCCTGAATGGCTAACTGGTAGCAGCATTTTTTTAGAGCTCCACAAAACTAGTTCAAATAACAGGAAAATAATTAATTTCATCAAACAAAAATATCCAGCTATTATTGATAAACTTATGAACTAATAGTGTACTAATTCTGAAAGCTTTTTGTCAATATTTTCCTGTCAAATTAATCTGGAGACTACTATAGCCACCTGGAAATGAGTAACTCAAAGAACTCACACTCTGAAACAGCCTTGAAGAAGGAAATCCAATTGATGTCCTCTGTACTGCAGGAGCTGTCATTGAAAATGGATAATTTTAAGGACAACCTTGAAAATCTAAAAGAGAACTGCCAAAAACAAACAGATGTCTTTAAAGAATTATTACAGCAGCAACAAACAAAAATAATGGACATTGAAACATCTCTCTCCGATATAGATGGAAGGTTGAAGGAAGAAGAGAACCAAAGTAAATTTGTCTTACAACAAAATAACTGGTTAATCAACAAGATAGATGATTTAGAAAACAGAGAAAGGCACACAAATATTAGAATATTTGGTCTTCTGGAGAAAGCTGAGGGTGAGGACATTATTTTATTTTTAAATTCCTGGTTGCCGGAATTCTTAGACCTAAAAGAAGGACTGTCAAATGGCATAGAAAGGGCTCATCGAGCCATAGGAAAACCTGTATCATCATCTCCTAATACTTCTCCTAGATCCATTGTAATAAAGTTTTTATCATACCTTGATAAAGAACTTATACTAAACTTAGCATGGAGGAAAAGTCCTTTAAAGTATAAACAACACCAATAAGATTCGATAATGACTATTCAACCAGAGTGCTAGGTTTAAGAAAGAAAGCATGGCCATTTGTAAAATTCCTGAAACAAAACAAAATCAAAGCTCAGCTTGCATACCCTGCAAAAATCAAGATTCTTTACTCAAATGAAATGGGAACCTTTGAAAACGTAGATGAGGCATCTTCTTTTATCAAGAACAATAATATAATTACAATTCCAGAAGAAATGGACTGGTCAACATATAACCCACTGAAAAGATCCCAAGAAGAAAAAAAAATCCTGGACTGATGTAAAGAAGAAAAAACAAAGAACTGAAATTAAAAATGTAACACGTTTAATTACTCTCAAAGATTCTACTAAAAAGTGAAATATGGAAACTAAAACCAAAACGTATGTACATTTACTTTTTTTAGTTGTCTCAATATGCATAATATTGTTTATAATTCTTCTGTTTTTCTTTTTTAATACAGTGATGCTTTAACTCTATTTACTACAGGATGAATCTGCTTGTGTCAAGTGGTTAGCACAACGACACTCATATCAAATTTAAATATGTAATATTGTAGGGATTGTTTCTTTCAAAAAGCTCATTTTAATTACTTAATAGATTACCTTGATGGGATAGAATTGAGAATGGGAGGTGGGGAGAGGAAGGAGAATTTGAATGATCTGGGGGTCTCCATTAAGAAATACTGACATGCAGCTCATACAGATGGTTTGTAACCATTGGGTTTCATGTGGCTGCAAGATATTAAGCAATAAGCAGTAGGTATCGGTAAAAAAATATATAGTAGATATATAATTGATCGGTGTTGAACACTTCATTGTTACAGTTTAAAAGCATCATCTCTCTTTTTTTTTCTTTACATGAACTGTCTGAAGAGGATATGAATAAATAACGGCTGTTTACAAGAAGCCGCAAGCTCATTTCACAGTCAAACACACTTGTGAACACATGAATATCGATCTTGTAATCATTCAACACCACAGTAACACTAATAGCTTGCACTCACGCTCTACAAGGATACGATGATGTAAAAGAGAGAGAAAGAGGACAGAATACAGTATAGTCTTACTAGGGAGAGAGCAAGAAAAAGGAAAAAATAGTATGAACACATTCAGCTTTATCGGACTACAACAACTACAAAATTCAATGTGAAAAAAGCCCACTATACTAGTACTCAAACTAAATCACTAAATTAGAAATATAAATAAGAAAAGTTACTTTTACAGAGTGGTGAGTGGCAGGGATTCAGTGCGTAAACGGTTAAGTACCAAGAGTTTTCATGTCAATACAGCTGTATACTTCTTGTTAGTCTTAAAGTGACAATCACCCTCTAATATAGTCCTGATAACACACTGATTATTAATGTTCAAAACATTCAGGAAATGGTCAGGAAAATGTTTCGAATCTTATGTACAGAATTTATTTTATCTTCCAAAAGCTTCTGATTTCAAAGTTATATTTGCACCTTCTTGACTGTAGCTGTTGTACTGCTTATAAAAAACCCTGTGACAGATTTCAACATTGTTTTAATTAAAAATATTTACATGCCTGTGTGTGTGTGTGTGTGTGTGTGTGTGTGTGTGTGTGTGGGCGCATGTGTGTCCTTGTTAAAAAATAGTACAGGACAGATAACTGACCATTAACAGATTTTTTTTTTAGTGTATGAGGTATTTGCTAATTCCAAAATAAATGAAAATTCTGTAAGATGCCACCCTTCTAGCATGTGCTTGCATGAAATAGTTGGTTGACTAGCACAATGTATAATTAGATGTTAAAGACCAAACGCATTCCAGTTCTAACTGTTGTTTACTGGACAGGGATATCCTGTAATGTAATAGGCAGCAGTGTGTCATACATACCAGTTAATACCTGCATGCCAATTTGTTTCTGTAATGCATATACATTTTTTGGCGCAGGTATTTAAAATATATACATCAAAGTTCTATAGTGTGTATGGGGCTGTTCTACCACTTTATTATCTCATTATGACTTTCAGTACACCTGGCATAGCACATTCAAAGGATATATGGTTAATCAGTTGAGTGGATTTAAACATCAAATTCCAGCAATTTTTAAATACTAATGGACAGTTAATCTCTAAAATGCAGTGACATGATATTTTACAACTGACAACAGATACGATTTTAATTGCCCACAGTACTGACATAGAAAAGTAGACTACATTATGTACAGTTAGTGACAGGCATAACAGCCGATCATAAACATGCTGAAAATCTCTCTTAGATTGATGTTTAACTCTTTAATAGATTGTATTTCAAAAGGAGAATTGACTTGTATATTGTAAAGCTCTTGGATAGACTCAGAATATTTAGTTGGTATAAATATGAAGTACTTTATAATAAAAGTAATGATAAGACAAGGCTAAACAATAGGAAGAAATAAGTTTACTCAGTTCAGGAAAACACTGTATACTATGTAAGAATTAGAGAAACACAGTCAAGTGATTTATTTTACAAATCTCAAACATGGAAATATGAGTCTGTATGTGTCAATCTACAAATATGTGTATAAGCACAGAGATGAGCACAAAAAAGTGACAATACACAAATATGTTTATCATCTACATGGCTAGATTTGACAATGTGCACATATGCAAATACAGACATATCAGTTTTAATTGATTCTAGTTATGATTATATCTTTTATTTGGAAACTTAATTTACTTTTTGTCATGCATAGAAACTCATTTACTGCACCATAGCTAAGCTGCACAACACAGGAAATACTACAATGTGCTTCAGTGGGCATTCTGAGTCTAATATTTTTTAATCAGTAAGCTTATCCTAAATGAAAATATAGTTGGTTTAATAGTTTTTGTTGACAGAAAGTTAAAACTGTTACATTTGAATGAATAAACGAGATGGGTCTTATATAAAAAGTTTATAAAATGTTTCTTTAACCTATAGTAAAATCTATGTATTAAACTTATCGATTATATGAAAAGACAAAAGAATACTAAACATTGTAACACTCTAATATGCATTATAAACTAGGGTTTGAAGTATATAACCAAATAGTCAAAGAAACATTGGATATAATAAATAATTTATGAGTATTAAATTATCTTGAACAATAACTAGTTTGCAGAGCTTATCATATGTTTGCGCTAACAAAAATTATATGTTTTTTTTTTTTTTTTAGTAAAAAACAATATCACAACTGTGTATGTAATACAATTACTTGATTCATGGGAAATTTACAAGCATATACCATTCAATGATTTTTTTTTATTATTTAAATCTTAATGTATTTATGTAAAATAGATTTCATTATAATCAATATGTATTTGGAAAAGATTTTATTTATCATCTACTATTAGATGATTAACTTGAACATTTGATGCATATATTACTATGTTAATAGTTCTGTCATGTACATATATAGAAAATCTATAATCACATCAGATTCAGAAATGATTCAATAGTTGATATCAGTCAGTAACTATGAATGGTTCAATGGAAAAAGTATATAATAAAATACATATTTGTGTCTTTGCAAATTGTTCTTATACATAAGGGAGAGAGAGAAGGGGAAAAGAAGATGACATTAGAGCAATTGGATGTCGGGTTTAACTTATTTGAAATGAATATACTCAGCCATATGATTGATATATTATGAAATGTTCATAATAAGGAATGTATTTATATATATGTATATAGCCTACGATTACTTATATGTTTCACTATGTATATAATAGGTAGAACCATAAATATCATTCAACATATACTAGTTTATAATTTCAAAGGTCTCTTAGAATACAAGAATGGAGCATAAGGAAATCTGTCTACCAAACATGAGGGTTAATCTGGTAGATATTTTGTTTATGTCTATCAGATTAGGAATGTATATCATTCCATGTGTGATGGGGGTGAAGGTTGAAAGAAAAGATTATATTAGTCAAAGGAAACAATAAATCCAACCACAGGACCATAGATAAATTTGTAGTTAAGCGCTTTCACTCACATTACTCAACATGAGCTTCATCAGAACAACCACTTTACCAGTTTCAAATCCTTTATAAACTGTTAACAATTATGGCACATGACTTTCTTAAAGAAATCTAACATCCTATAAAAAATAAAATGATCAATTTAAATAAATGTGTAAATTCAATAATATGTAAAATAATGTAATATAATAAATAATGTATTGACAATCTACCTATAATAAGATATACACATAATAACTGTGCACTATAAAAATTGTCCACATAATAAACTACCTATTTCTGGCCATTGTTAAAAAACATTTGATGTTAATGGTACCATTAAGGCCATGAGTTTCGTCAGCAACCAAAACAGTTTGCCACAAGCTTTCTCTACATTCTAAGAAAGTCTTGTAGTCACCTGTAAACAAGTCAGAATTCACCCTTTTTAATATAAAGAAAGACAATTTCTTAAAAAGTGGGCATTCTGCAGCATGCACTGCCAAAACATTGGTTCCGTCCCTTTTTCTAATAGCTAAACAGTGCTCATAGATTCTCTTGTGTAAAGCTCTAATAGTTTTACCAATATAAAACTTGTCACAACAAGCATAGAAAAAGAACAAAGGAAAGGGGAAAGGTCGGAAAAAGAATTGACTTTTGGTATAGAGATTTTGAATCTTACTGGTGATGAACTTAATAATGATGTTGTTTCTGAGTTAAAACGTGTTTTTTTTTTCATACCTTCAAATACTGTGAACATCCCTAGATTGATAGTTGACTTCAGATTATATTTAAGGAAACTAAATTTGAAATTCATTTTTGATAATCTTCCTGAAGTCGGGAATGAAGTAACAATTTGCAAGAAAAATAGTACTTACAATCCTGCCTTAAATTCTACTATTCAAGTTTTTGGTACACTTTGTGAAAGAAAGTTTAGAACTTTGAGAGTAGGATCTTATGTTTCTAACTTGCCAGAAGGGGGAGGAAAGGCTCTTTTTGATTTGAGTAACAACAAAGAAATTCGAGTTATGAAAGCTGATAGGTGGGGCTCATTAGTTGTCATGAAACCTACAGCATATGAACTAGCTATGTTTTCCTTACTAGATGATGACAAGTGCTACAAAGCAGTTAGTAGTGATTTTATTCTTAACTGCTTTCAAAGGTTAGATACGACACTATTTGATTTATTTTGTGAGGTCAGCATAGATTTTGACACTTACAGGTTCCTACAGGTTGAATACCCTAAAATGGCTGTGCTTTTTGGTATTCCCAAAGTACACAAAGACAGAGTTAGTCCTTCTTTTAGACCTATAGTGTCAGCAGCTTATTCAAAAACTGAGCCTATTTCCATTTGGCTAGATAGTATACTAAATCCAATGGTCCAGGAATCAAAATTTTATCTGCATGATTCTTGACACTTGTTAGAACTATTAAGTGAACTTGAGGTTTCTGAAGTTTTTTTCTTTGCCAGTTTAGATGTTACTTCTTTATATACAAGCATCGATCAGGAGGTAGGTTTAGAATACCTGAGAGAATATTTGACACGATATACATCCAATGGGAGCAACACTGTTAATACTGTTTGCACCCTTATGGAGTTAGTTCTCACCAATATTTTTTTCAGATTTGGTAATTGTTTCTTTCAGCAGATATCAGGGGTTGCTATGGGGTCAAGAGTAGCTCCATCCTTTGCTAACATTGTAATGGCCCTCTGGGAGTTAAGATTTCTCTATGTTTTGCCTTTTTTTAGACAACATTTTGTTTTATAGGCAATACATAGATGACTTGATCTTTCTCTGGAAGGGCAATTATGGTAGCTTTCTATCTTTTGTGGAACATCTGAACCATAGCACCACTTTTATTAAATTCACTGTTGGAGGTTTTGGTGAGTCTACAGATTTTTTAGACCTTCATTTAAACTTTGACACTGTTTCTCGGAATTTCAAGAGTCAATATTCAGGAAGACCACTTTTGTCAACCAGTATCTACACAGAGAGAGTTTACATCCTGTTCATATGAAGGGTGGAGTGGTAAAAAATCAACTTATACGCCTCAGTAGGTTGGCAACTGAGTATTCTGTTTTTCTACACGAGGTAGAGAGATTGACACAGTTCTTTCTAGAGAGAGGCTATGGATAAGTCTGGCCCAAGAAGATTATTCAGGAAGTACTGGTACTTAGAAACACTTCTGCTTGTCCCATTTTGAGCATTAGGGACACACTTAAGGGAGTGTCCCTTAGTATTCAGTGTAAAGACTCTTCCAATTTTTCATTAGCTTTTCCCATTCCAATATGCAATGAGATGGTTTATATTAAGAGAATTCTATTAGATCATTGGAAGGTTTTGATGGGAAACACTGAACTAACAAAGATTTTGGGTCTAAGACCACATTTTTCCTACAAGAAGACTACCAGCATTAAGCATATTTTGGAGAATAAGAACAAAATGATGGCTTTGAATTCTACATCTAGGCTTGCTGGTAGTTTTTCTTGTGGAAGATGCAAACAGTGTGGATTTATGAGAAATGTGTCCAGCATTGAATTTAAACACATAGGGAGGAGGTTCTGGGCCAAGGACCATTACACCTGTAATACCACCAATGTTGTTTATTGTGCCACCTGTGATACATGCGACAAGTTTTATATTGGTAAAACTATTACAGCTTTACACAAGAGAATCTATGAGCACTGTTTAGCTATTAGAAAAATGGACAGAACCAATGCTTTTGCAGTGCATGCTGCAGAATGCCCACTTTTTAAAAAAAAATTATTTCTTTGTATTAGAAAGGGTGAATTCTGAATTGTTTACAGGTGACTACAAGACTTTTCTTAGAATGTAGAGAAAACTTGTGGCGCATTGTTTTGGTTGCTGATGAAACTCCTGGCCTTAATGGTACCATTAACACCAAATGTTTTTTAACAATTGCTAGAAATAGGTAGTTTACTATGTGGATTACTTATTATTTTTTTTTATAGAGCACAATTATTATGTGCATGTTTTATTGTTCAACACATCATTTATTATATTACATTATTTTACACATTATTGAATTTATATATTTATTGAAATGGATTATTTTATTTTTTACATGAAGTTAGATTTCTTTAAGAAAGTCATGTGACATAATTGTTAACAGTTTATAAAGGATTTGAAACTGGTAAAGTGGTTGTTCTGATGAAGCTCATGTTGAATAAAGTGAGTGAAAGCGCTTAACTACAAATTTATCTACGGTCCTGTGGTTGGATTTATTGTTTCCTTTGGTGTCAATTTGTTTATTTGGTTTCAAGTTCATTTTGAATTTATTTTTAATCATTGTATTAATCAAAATAATTTTACTTAAATCATTTTATACTTTTTTATTATGGCCTGAAATGAACATCAATATAAAAGTATTACAAAAGAGATTCAGTCTATTTATGATACATGAAATAAGGAGAATTGTGTTCCAAATACAATACTATAAAATTTACTTGAATATTAATATAAATTTTAGCAAGCATGAAACTCAACAACAAACATGGACTTAACACTACTCTCACTGAGCATACATGGTTTAAATAATCCAAAGAAAAGATCAAACCTACTAAAATATTTAAAATTAAACAAAGCGCAAGTAATATTTCTTCAAGAGACTCACTTTAAAGATGATGAAAAGCATTTATGGAATCCAAATGAGTATACAACAATAGTGCAATCATCATATAAAACCAAAACTAGAGGAGTTAGGATACTATGGAGAAAAAACATCATTAATCCCCAAATTTTTTATAGCTATGAAGATAAAGAGGGGGCTTATAACACTTGTTATAATACAATTCAATAATAGAATCTGGACATTAGTAAATCTTTATTGGTTCCGAGGAATAGGAAAAAGTACGACAAAGAAACATCTAGACTTGATTAGTAAAACATATAAAGGTAGCTTGATATTAGGTGGTGACTTTAATTGCATTCTTGATAATACCACCAACAAAAAAAATTACTTATAACTCCTATAGCAAAGCTACTCAAAAAATGGATTGAAAATCACAATTTAATAGATACATTCAATTTTAGAGAAATAACTCACTGTTATTTTCGCACCAAGATCACAGATTTACAACCCAAACAAGAATAGATAAAATTTTTGTTGCACAAGAACTTGATGCGAAGATAGTTTTACAATCATACCATGTTCATTATCAGATCACAGAGCAATCTTTATTAATATTCAAACAAATTTCAAAAAATTAATGCAAATGACAAGAATTCCAGCATATATTACGAAACTAAAAGAATTTAAACCTTGGCTACTCACAGAGTTAAAATTCTTTCTAGACACTAATCTCACTAATGAAATCAGCATAGTTATGGTATGGGATGCTCTAAAAGCCTATATTTATGATAAAATGTTCACATGGTACAAAAATAAACTAAAAGAATGGGAATCAGAATTACTCAACATACAAAATCAAATCATAAAAATAAATAATAATAATTTAACAAATGCACTGACTAATAAGAAGAAAATTAATTATCTGCATGAAAAGTTTAATGAAATTCTAACACATAAAACTAATATAGCACTAGAAAGATTAAAATTAAACTCATATGCTGTTTCTCCTAAACATATGCATAACCTGGTGATAAGAGTTAAAGTACAATCTAAAAGAAATAACATTACTACTATTATACATGAAGGAAGGAAGAACAAGAAAGTGTCAGATATAATTGGTATATTAGATGCTTTTAAGTACCATTTTACAGAACATTATAAGATGGAAGGAACTCAAACAAAAAACTTTAATTTAGATTTGAAACCTGAATTAATTAAACAATCCCAGAAAATTTTAAATTAGAACTTCAAAAGCAAATTACTCCTAAAGAAATTTCAGATAAAAATCAAAGAAAGCAAAAATAATAAAGCTCCAGGAATGGATGGTATTATAGCTGAAATATACAAAATCTTTCCATCACCTATAATCTCAGTATTCCAAAAAACCTTAATAGAAATACAAACACACAACACCATTCCACCATCTTGGAGATACTCATTAATTACTCCTATAATAAAAGAAAATAAAGATACATCAAAATGCAGCTCCTATAGACTGATTTCATTACTAAACAATGATTATAAAATCTTTATAGCTATTTTAGTCAATAGAATAAAAATATCTGTGATAAAAATTATAAATGAAGATCAAACAGGGTTTATACATAATAGGTGCACCTATGATAATATAAAAAGAATACTATTATTGACTAAATAGAGCAAAACAAGAAGCCTTAATAGTTGCATTGGATATAGAGAAAGCTTTTGGCTCCTTAAACTGGGATTCCTTGTTTAAAATATTAAAGTATTATGAGTTTCCTAGCTCCTTTTTTTCATTAATAAAGAACATATATAAAAATAATTTAGCATATGTAAAATTAGGACCTTTCACCTCTGAATCAATAATATTGACAAAAGGCACAAAACAAGGTCGTCCCATGTCCACCATATTATTTGCATTATCCATTGAAATATTTGCCATCTCAATACGAAACAACCCCAAAATAGAGAGTATAAATTTATATAATCAATATAATTCAAAAATAATGTTATTTGCAGATGATATACTTCTTACCACATCTACTTCTAAAAATTCATTAAAAGAATTAGATATACAAGTTGATAAATTTTATTCGATTTCAGGATTACATTTTAACAAAACAAAATCAAATTTTATGATATTGAATAAAAAATGATTTTCAAATAAATGATAATCATATAATTGGTAAACAATCTCTCACTTTAAACTATCTAGGTATAACATTAAGTACAACATTAGAAAAAAATTAAATATAAATTACAGGGAAATCATAGACACAATAAAGTCAAATATAATAAAATGGAACAAAATATATATAACATTTGAAGATAGATTGCAAGTAATAAAATTGATATTACTTCCAAAAATCTTATATATATAGCACAAGCTATTCCAGCAATACCAGACAAATATTTTTTAAAATAAATAAATACATTATTATTAAGAGTTCTTTGGCATCCTAACAAAAACAGAATAGCTTACACACACCACATTAGACCATGGAAACTAGGTGGAATCAATTTCCCGGATATTGAAACTTATATTAGAGCCTCCATTTTTAAAATAATTATAAATTGGATAGATCCGTGCTATTCTTCTAACTGAAAATCTCTCCACACTGTTATTTATTCAAATGAAAATACCATTTTAAAGAATTTACTGATAGACAATCATATTAATAAACCATGGCATATCTTATGCGCTAGCCTTCAATATAATCTAACAAAACCTACTAATCTAAAATACTTAAATGATATGTATAATTCATTTAGAAGATTTGTAACTTCTAATACAGATATAAAGTTATGGCTAAAACTTTTATATCCTTTCAACGTAACAAGAAATTTTCCAAACAAAATGCATAGGACGGTTTTCATTACTTGGGAAAGGGAACGATTAATTTGCTGGCAACAATGCATTAATGAACATAAGGTTTTGGATAGTCAACTTATAATAAAAACTTATAATCTCTCTACATCAGACTGGATATTATTACAAAGTATATTGCAATACTCACAAAATCTATGCAGAATAATTAACAATTCTTATTTTAGAGATAAACCTACACTTATAACTCATTTATATGAAATAGTTATACAATAATCAAAATTGGGAAATTCTGACATCAAAATTATATAAAATTTTAATAAATTATAAAGTTAAAATCAATCAAAAATTTTGGAGTCATATAACAAAAGGTCATTCAATAAATTCATCCCTGGAAAATAAAACCAAAATACTAAATTCTGTTAAATTGACATCCAACATACAATTTTGGAGAATTTACACATGGAAATTTTTGCATAGATCTTTTTTTACTCCAAAAAGATTTAAAAAATGTAATACTTCTAATAATGCTACATGTTGGAGATGCTTGCAGAGTTGTAAAGCAGATTGGATACATGTATTTCATGACTGTATTAAAGTTAAAACATTTTGGGAAGATGTAAGCAATTTCATACAAGCCATATTCTCAGATACATTTGTAGTAAGTAAATCTCTAATTTTGTTGAATGTTAATGAGAATTTAGTATTAAATAATAGCAATCACTGCCTACTATGGAACATTCTAGCAAATGCTAGAAAATGTATTACCAGAAAATGGAAATCAAATCTGGAACCATCATTTAAAGAATTTCTGTTAATATTGGAGGAAACTGCATTACTGGAAACCAGAGTAAAAGAACTAAGAATAGCACCAAGACGATGGAACAAGAATCCATGGGAAAAAGTACTATAACTTATTGAGACACTAAACTTGAATTTAAACTCTTAATGAGAGTGAAAGTAAAAGGAACAAATGATCTCTCATTAATATGATGTTACTCTGACTAGACTGATCAATATAATAATTTAATTTCAGACCAACTGTAAATATTGTACATAGTTAATCATACTGTTTTACTTATCAGAAAATGTATTAAGATTATTATACAATGGAATTATTTGAAAAATTAATAAAACATATTTGGAGAATGAGGTACTACTCCAGTTCCTTCATCTCCATGGCCAACAGCTCTTTGGTCTGGATGCTGCTGAAAGAGCCTTCTGAAATGGTGGTGGACATTAATGTGGTCATTGACCAGTATAATAGTTAATGGAATCATGTGCCACAAGGCCATTGGCATAACTCATACCATTGAACTAAATGCTCCCACTTGGCACAGAAAGATAGGATGATGAGTACTGGGTGAGCCTCCTTTGATGGAGATGGTGGAGTTTCTGGTTTCTGTCAAAAGCAGTGACACCTCCACATGGTTCCACAGTGAGATGCTGTATGTTGGAACAGAGCTTGAATGGCCAAGAAGACAATTTACTGAAGATGCCCCAGGAATGTAGAGCTTAATTATTTATTTATTGGCATTTGTTGACCAGGTTGGTCCAGCTTGGGAAGAAAACACATTGCCACTTTTCAAAGAGACCTGTAGATAAAGGCTCCAAAAAACAGTTTTTACAGAATAAGGCTACCTCTAAGTTCTTTTGACACATTAGTCACTGTACAGCTTATTAAAAGTGTCTGATTTGTGGTGTACAGGAACATCAGAGATTCTCCTTACATGGCCATCTATACAAGGTATGCAATTAAAATATTTATTTTTTAATGTCACTATTTGTACACCTTACTTTCATGAATACTTCTGGTGCTGGCTTATGCTTACATACTTACATAGGCTATTGTGCTTTGGTATACTCACAGGCAATTCTTTAGAACTGCAACTGCCTGATGTTGGAGGATCTGCAACCTCTAATGGTGATGATAATGATGGTGGTGGGGATGAGCAGGCACAGTCTGTGTCTGTGTTGGATGCAAGTAATGTAACCACTGCAATCCCTACACAGACCATGGACACAGTCTCTATGCCTGTGAAAACCTAGGAGACACACATACATGGGGAAGACAAGTTACTGGGAATGCTAGCAGTCAAGTATGGTATCCCCCCAGTGGATACATGTCAGAATTTACCCCTCACACTAATGGAGATGTACACAGAAGAGATGGGTAATGGTGCTTTATGGAGATATGGTTACCACCCTCTCCCAAGGTTGATATGTCAAAGGCCACAACCCAATGCATATAGGTCCAGCATGGAGGTACAGACTAATGCAACCACAGCCATGGTGGAGTAATTAAGAGTAATGCAGAGAGTGTTAGTTGACCTATGGAAATGGAGACCTCATTTGTGTGATTGCTTTGATATTCTCAGTCACATATTGGAAAGTGCCATGTCCTGTCAAGCTCAGTTAACAGGGGTGAGGCAGCATCCATAGAGCTGTTCCACTGCTACCTCTACAGATGGTAGTCACGGGGCAATGGATGACCTAGAATATACTCCCACAGTGCTAGCACTTCCACAGTTACATCTCTTGTGGAAGTGCACACATCCAGGAAAGTACATCTCCATGATCATGGCAGTCAAAGCAGCGGCACATCTCATAGCAGAAGTCTTTCACAGTCACTCAGCATATCAACATCTAGCCAGGTTCCTGGCACAGCTAGTGAAACTCCTGGTTGGACCATCTTTCATGGATGAGTGTGTACACAGGAGGTTCCAATCTCCACCATGCATGCCCTGGACATGCCAATACATCAAGCTGCAGTGATGCAACTACAGCTGTGGCTGTGTCCCAGCAGACACAGACACAGACAGACATAAAGACACACACACACACACACACACACACACACACACACACACACACACACACACACACAAACATGCACAAACTGACACTTCCACTGACACTGGCCATTCACAAAGCCTTTTGTAGTAAGACCCCCCCTCAAACACACACATACAACAGCACATTTTACTTTAATAATCCTCAGCACTCACACATTTCCATGTAAAAGACAATGAAGCATGTGCTCCCTTCCCCACCTGTGCAAATAATGATAACTGTGCTCTACCTTTTGTACAATGTTACTTGGATTGCCTATGTCTGATGCACAGATTGGCCAGCCCATGCATGCCTAGGTAAGTATAGCCTTGTGCTGCTTTTGCATGTATCATATTTGCTGTATCTGCATTACTCCAGTGTACTATGTTCTGAAGTTATATGCATGCTGCTGCCTTTCTGCCAGTGCCACAGCATACATTGTCCACCTCCATCTGGCACAATCATCTCCTGCTGCTTGATTCTTCACTCCTCCACTCCTCATCTGACTCAACCTACACTGCCTGGTGTGCTGGGACTGCTGCTTCTGCAAATGCACATACTGTTGCAACTGCTTCCTAGGTATTATATTGTATAACACTGTACACACTGAAAATATTTACGCACACTTACCAGGGTCATACTGTAGTGAACCAATGGATAAGTCCAGACAGTGAAACCATGCCTTCATCAGCCCTGGAAAGTGATCATTAGTGCTCTTTGTCTATAGTCAGGCATGGATGTACCCATGATCTGTTTGATTTCTGAGTGTCATCAGCAAGGGTTCCAGAGCATATCCATCATGACCAAGATGCCCCTAGGAGAATGCATTCCTCACAAAACATTTGTACAGGCCATAAGTGTGCCATACATAAGAGTCAACTAAAAACACACTGCAGATGATACTCTATGCATTACAAATCACCTGGCAGTTGACAGAGTGATACCCTTTGTGGTTCATGTACCTTTTTCCAAATTCACTAGCTGGGGCCTTTATTTCTATCAAGAAACTGGTATAATATTCTGAAGGCAAATGCCTAAGATACTCCCACAATGTCCCCAGTAGGTTGCTAAAAGGCGATTTATGTAGCTAATATACATAAAGACACACATACCTTAGTGTTCGCTGGAACAAGGACTTTATGACTCCCATGGTGGCGCCGATGAGGTTGACACATGTTCACAGTTTCTTGCATTGTGTGCCATCCATATGGTACAGGTCCACAGTGTTGGTGTCGTGGAGTCCCTGAAATATTGAGTGTGTTCAGATGACCCAGTGTCTCTTGGGGCAATGACGTGCATCATTGTGCATGACTGCTCCCACAAATTTCTCTTGCAGATACACATTTACTGACATGAGCAATTAACTGTGTGTATCTCATTTGCATAACTTTTATATGCTTATAAATTGATTATCTGTCTTGACTTGCCAAACTGGCATATTGCTAACTGTAGTAATGTTGCTCATTACCATGTCATTATAAATCCATTAGCATATAGCAAGTTGGATCATGCTGCTTACTATTATTGGTAACAGTACATTTCTTTTTGAATCACATGCACCTTGGCATAGCTACTCTTTGTGCAAATTCACTTTGCATGATGCAGGAATTTTTTTTTTTAATCTGACCCATTATTTGCTTCAATGCTTTTCATCTGATCTGCACATCAGAGATTAAACTAGCCTTGTTATTGCATCTATCCTTGTTATTGCATGATCACAAAGGGCTATTTATAGAAATACGTATTAAATTTGAGGAATTAAATGCAAGCAAATATGTATCATATCAAGTTACTTTTTCAACCCCAGAATACATTAAATCCCTGAGAATAACTTGCTTTATAGGTCTAGAAGTCAAATTCTTCAAAGATCTTTGGAGAGAAATGGTTACTATTTAAGGATAAATAAATACTTTTAAAATGGAAATACCTTTAATGAACTCAAAAATTGCAGTCATGTTAATATTAAAAAAATAAATTATCTGCTAAGAAATGTACAAGCTGTATAAAAAGGAAACATATAGGAAAAACTGACACTTAAATGCATAAAATAAAAATATAAGACAGGTGAAAATGGAACAGCAAATAACTATGCAGTGACTCCAGATATTCAGGACAAAAAGAGTATATCAGAAATGCTTGGAACATTAAGGAGTTATAGAATTCAAGGAAATCTATGTATGAGAATATAAGTCATGTGTGATTCACTTTGTGGAACGTGAATGTAAAGACATCCAATGAGTGTGAATTTGAATGCAGAGTACAGTGAAGCTGAAGTGATATGCATACTTGCTTCCAATCAGTTGTATGAACATGCAACGTGTGTTGATGCCCCATACAAATGGAGATGTACCACTCAGGATATAAACAATCCAATATGATGTGCTCCATACCAAGAATGATAATGGAGTGTTAAGGTTGGACTTAGAACCATCAGCTTGTGATATACTGTCTGTGTAAACGTGATATAATTATAACTTGAGATTCTTTTTTTTCATAACTCCTACACCAGTTCATCACAAAAATAAAACAAAGCAGGTATATTAGGACTGCATTTTCTCACCAAAATAGAGTAAAAAGCATTTAATCAACATTGGAGCACATATTTATGTTGCACATAGAGTTGCCTATCTTCACATACATTTATTTCTGCATTTTGTGCAATTTTATTTATTTATTTATTTTTTTAACAAAATCTATTTGCCTGTAATTTCAGCCTGGTTGGTGCCATAGTCACGTGTTCACAATAATGGGAGTATTGTGTTTTACTGCAGGATCTTTGCTCCAAACAACTTTCATAAGCAACTATTTCACAAACCCTACCTTTTTACCTCTTTAATGCTAATAGTTACTGTACTTGCACTCTGCCTGGTCTGGTGCCATAGATGTGTGTTTCAGTTGAATAACATGAGTAGAGTGATTTACTGCAGGATCTGTGCTCTTTTATAAACATTTATTTCACATTTCTTTAATTTTTTTTTACTTCATTCTAGCTAAAAGTAATTGTTCATAGGTTCATAGGAGGTTATTAGGCTAATGGCCACACAAGCTGGCTCCTTTATAATCTCTCTTTTTTTTTACTTCATGCCAGCTAAAAGTAATTGTTCATAGGTTCATAGGCGGTTATTAGGCTAATGGCCACATAACATTTACAAGCCTAGCCATGTAAAAAACCCAGAATATCCTAGTTAACAATAATTATATGGTTGTTGTTTGCAGAGTGATATGATAAGTAGCACTTAGTGCCCCTGTCCATGAGGGCCATAGTTGCCAACTCCAGGGTGAATTTACGGTTTCCCATCCAGTTTGTCAAGGTTGGGTTTAAATAGGGTCATTGACGAGCTCTGCTTCACATTAAATGGGAGCTTTTTCCAGAGGAGTGCCAGTCTCTGGGAGACATATCTGTCTGTCCCACAAGTTCTATTAATGTCACAGGCTAGACTGAGATCCCTGGAGTGAGTGACCCTTGTCCAATTTGATTTGCAGATGTGCAGCATTTCCATTAGGGTAGGGTCAGAAACTGCTCTGTAGACCAGACACAGGTTACCTCTCAACAACCTGTATGACACAGAGTACAGTGATAAGGCATTCAGTCTTCCCATGTAGGTCATGTCTTGGAGGCCCTGACTTCTCCTCTTTAGAAACCTCTGTGGTCTCTCCAGCTGCTGTAGGTGTCTGTTGAGGTACATATAGAAAGTAGCACTGTACTCAATCAGTGGTTTGATAAGGATCAACTACAGTGGAGTTATGACTTGCCTGGACTTGTACACAATTCCCTTATTTATGAGATGTATAGTGTAGAAGGCTTTCCTTACCACTGTGGACACATAGGTTCATAGGTTCATAGGTTGATACTGGGCTAACTGCCCAAAGGCATATATTAGCCCAGCCATGTTGTATTCACCACCCCTTTAGTAGTTCCCTAGACCCTTGTACTAGCAGCTAGTACCCTTGGTCCCTATCTAGTAGTGCTGTTGGTGTGATCCCTGGTGTGAACTTTCTGTTACCCATCCACTCATCAAGGTTCCTCTTGAAGAGTGATAGTGAGGGGCTCTGTCTTATGTAGATCGGGACCCTGTTCCATAGTAAGGGAAGTCTCTGCAAAGGGAATCTACCCCTCCAGCATGTTCTATTCATTGTTGTGTTGAGGTTTATATCCCTAGAGTGTGTAGCTCGAGTAGATTTGGTTTTGCTAAGATGGAGCATGTTCAACAATTCTGGGTTGGACATGGCTCTGTACGTTAGACAGAGATCGCCTCTGAGAAAGCGGTATGCAACAGAGAACAGTCTTAGCTTTTTCAATCGTGCTGCATAGGGCAACTGTTTCAGACCAGTAATCCTCTTGGTTAGGTACCTCTGTAGTCTCTCCAGCTGCTGGAGATGTCTAGCCAGGTACATTCCAATTGGTGCATTGTACTCAATAATGGGTCTGATGAGGGTAGAGTAGAGGGGCACCATTACATCCTTAGATCTTGATGCAAACCCTTTTGTGATCAGATGGGTCACACTGAAGGATTTTCTAAACACTTTGACAACATGGTTATCAAAGGAAAGCTGACTATCTACTTGGGTCCCTAGATCCCTTATTTCTTCTTCAGATTTCAGGGGATTACCTCCTATGTTGTAGTTTGCGAGTACTATGTTTTTTCCAAAGTGGATTACTATGCATTTTTTTGCATTTATCTTGAGACCATGGCTTTGCCACCATGCATCAGTCTCATTTAGGCCCTTCTGGAGGATCTCCATGTTGGCCGGAGACTCTATTATAGCACCCAGTTTTCAGTCATCCACAAACCTAGTCAGCCACAGCCCTTCCATGCTTGCCTGTACTTCTGAGAAGTATATGCCAAACAGGAAAGGCCCCAGGACAGAGCCCTGAGGCACACCACTCGTTACTGGTCTGGATTCGGACATAGATCACGCTACTCTTACTTTATGGGATCTGTCTGAGAGCCAGTTTGTGATCCATCTTGTGACGTAAGGGTTTATGCCCAGGCTGGTGAGCTTATCAATAATACCTGAATGGGGAATGGTGTCAAATGCTTTAGCAAGGTCAAGGTAAGCCATCTGTACCTCCTTTCCCTTATCTATAGCCTGAGTAACTGTCTCAAAGAAATCCACCAGATTCAGGAGGCATGATCTGCCCTTGACGAATCCGAACTGTGTGGGGTCCAGCGACTGGTGGTTCCCAATCTCTCCATTTATGAGTTCCATAATGATTCACTCCATAGCCTTACAGATCAGACTGGTCAGGCTTATTGGTCGTTAGTCCCCAGGGTCAGTTGTGGCCCCACCCTTGTGTAGCGGGACCACTGTTGCCGTGCGCCATTCTATGGACACATATCCTGTGGAGAGGCTGAGACTGAACAGGGTATTAAGACGTGGGGTTAATTCCTTTTGGAGCTCGTATATGACACAGCCTGGGACACCATCTGGTCCCATGGAGGCAGTGTTTTTAGCTTTAGATAGAGCCTTGTTAACCAACGTATCAGTAATAATTGGACTTACACAATCCCCTAGAATGGTAATAGGCCCTGTAGGTGGTGAGGGGGGGGGGGATTTGCACTGAACCTGTCAGCCAAGATGTTGGCAATGTCAGAAGGGTCAGTGTATTTTGTTCCATTTTGTACTAGCTCAGAACAGACCTGAGCATTGCCATTTAGGTTTTTGACATAGCCATAGAAGGCCTTATGGTTATCCTTGGCATGCTTGGCAACTTCCTTTCAAAATTCGCTTTAGTTGACTTGATGAGGGCCCTCAATTTCTTACTAATGCTGATCAGGGATGATTTTTCTACTTGAGATTTGGCCTTTTTTGTATAAGTCTCCTCCTTTTATTGTAAAGTTTGCTTATGGCCAGGGTCCACCAGACTGGTTTCTTCTTGCTTGAGGAATGAGTCTTGGTTTTATTTGGGATAGCATGGTCCATGCAATACTGAAGTTGCATATAGAGTGCCTTGGTGTAGGATTCCGCATTCTGGATATCATTATCCTTCTGCAAGGGAATAGTGAAGCTTTCCACTTTGGATGCAAGTAGTTTGAAGTTTGCTTTGGAAAGGTTTTTGACTATGGTTTCTTTGACTGGGGGAGGTGGAGGGGTGAGGATGTCCAGGGTTATCAGTTTGTGGTTGGATCTGACCAAGGAGGGAGTGATAATGGGTGTGGTACAATGGGCTCCTATATTTGTGATAATTAAATCCAATATGTTGTCCCCTCTAGTGGGGGAACATACTAGTTGTTCAAGGGCATTTGAATTTATAAATTCTATGAATCACTGAGCATAGGAGTTGGAACATTGGTAGTTCACCCAGTCTATACCAGGGTAGTTGAAATCACCCAAGATTATGGTGTTGGGTAGGACCTTTATATTTTCCAATGTCTCAAGGAATGCAGAGTGAGCATCTTGGGACATGGTGGGTGATCTATAACCGGCTACAACTTGAAATGTGGTTTTGCCTGCTGATAGTTGTGCATGGATGATCTCTGGGGCATCATGCTGCGCTACTAACCTGGAGATATGGGTATCCTTGATGAATATGGATACACCTCCACCCTTTGTACTGTGATCTGGTAACTGAGGCCGGAAGGTATGATATGAATTGTAACCTGGCAGTGCTGGGGTGCTCTCTTGAGCCTTGAACCAGGTTTCCGTCACTGCACAAACATCGATTTTCTCCATGTTGAGGAGAGCCTTGAGTGTGTGCATTTTGAGGTTGAGACTTCTGACGTTGAGTAGCATTACCCTTAGTTTTTGGTTACCTGTGCTGGTTATGGTGGTTGGTTTGTCCTTTAAGCCTTGTCTAAAAAAGGCACTATGGGGACGGCAAGAGCCTTGGCCAGTATTTGAAAACCTAGGGGTGACAGGTGCAACCCATCTCTGGCAAAACAGAAAGGCTTGTCTCTCATGTCATCCCAGGCAGACGGACACTGGATCCCCTGAGAATGACACCAGAAGCTTAGCCAGTTGTTGAAATTGATCATTTTGTCTTTGTATTGTGGTATCATTCTAGGTGAAGGTAGTATGCTACTCAAGGTCAGGGTCATACCAGCTTGGGCTACATGATCAGAGAGCTCCTCAATGTCTCTTTTCATGTAGTCCATGGAGGTACGTCTTAGATCATTCACACCAACATGTACAATGACAGCATCATACTTGTACTTGTTCTGGAGTGACCCAAGTGCCTGTGTTATGTGGCGGATCTGAGCACCCGACAGGCAGCTGACAGTAACCTTCTCCTTGTTCAGCCTGGTGAGTGGAACATCCATGTGCCTTACTATAGAGTCTCCTATCACTAGCATGTTAGGTATGGTGTTTTGCCTTAAGGGCTGTTGTGAGGCACACTGCTGAGGTGAATTATGTGTTTTCTGGCTTGTGTTTGGGGGTGCAGGTTGCTTGCTTGTCTGCTTTGGAGGGCACTGTTTATTTTTCAGATTGGTACCTAGTGCCTCAGAATATTTTTTTTGTATTTATGCATATGTTTTGCCGGTGCTTGTTTTGTAGATTCATGTGTGACAGGTGGTGTGATGCAAGTGTGTCCTTTATTCTCTTGACTGTCTGTTACAGTCATCGGTTGAGCGCGCTTAGCCTCCAGTCTGGCTGTGTATTTGCATCTCTCACAAGTGTTTGTGTCTAGAGGTAAGAGGAGAGGGTTGTCTGTATACATGAGGCAGTTGTGACATTGCCTCAGGATGCCCAATTCCACCAGATGAACTGGAGAGTACACCTGAAGCTGACCTCTGGACATGCTTTGAAGAGTAAATTGAACTTAAGTCCTGTGGACGATCGAGAGTCTTATGCTATATTATAATAGTGCTGTCTAGGAAATTTGGAGAATAATAGTGACATGATGATGATGATCATGGTGATCAAAGATTAGATTGCTATCAACCTGTGTTCCCAAGTCTTGCACTACTGGGTTTGAGCTTAGAGGAGATAATCTATATCATAAATAGCAGGTGCTACTTCTTTACCAAAGGGGATAATGAGACATTTTTTTGCATTTAGTTTCAGTCCATGGCCCTGGCCCAATCATTGTCTGTGTCAGTCCTTTCTGTAATTTATTGGTATCACTGGGAGACTATAATAGCACCCAGTTTACAGTCATATGCAAACTTGGTAAACCACAGGCCATCTACTTTTGACTGGACTTCAGAAAAATAGATCCCAAACCATAGAGAGCCCAGTACAGATCCTTGAGGTACACCAGTACTAACTGGCCTACTGGTGGAAGTAGACTCCCCAACATTAACAGTGTGCATTCTGTCTGTGAGCTAGTTTGCTACCCATCTAGTGATGAATGGATTTATAGCCAGTTTTTTAATTTCTCCATATCTTTTGGGCTTCTTATACCGTGACAGGAATGGACCCCATTTCTTAGTCAAAGTACAATTAAAGTGCATGAAATTAATATCGTTTCACTCTGATGTCAGCCAAAAGTGCTCTTCACAGCACACACAATGTGCCCAGTAATGACACCTTCTGCAATTCATATGGAGTTACATGTATTGGTAGCATGTCTAAATATGATTGTAGACTCTTTTTTATAAGACCCATTGCTCCTACTACTATTGGAACTATTTGGGTATCTTTCTTCCACATTGCTTTCATTTTTGCTTGCAGATCCTGATATTTTATAACTTTGTGTCTCTCTGTATGCAGGACACTGTAGTCACTGGGTGCAGTGATTTCAATGATCAATGCTATTTTTGTCTTTTATTCTTGGACCACTATATCTGGTTTTCTAGCATCTGTTTTTTCAACTGTTGGTAATGGATGAGCCCATGTGATGTAGACTTCATCATTTCTGTGATGCTTTGTGGCTCATGTTTCCAGTGTTTTCAGCCACTTCAGTACTATAATGTTTGCACAATCCCCAGTGCAACAGTCTTACCACATTATTATGTCTTTCAGTATTCAGTCCTTCTGCCATTAGTATGTCAGAACCAGCAGGAAGATGTGTGACTGTTTCCAATTCTGTTTTGCAAAACCTACATTTGTCTGTCTCTCCCACATGTTCAATGGACTTTGTAAGCCAGCATGTAATTAGCCCACTATCTTGGGATACCAATATTAACCTTTCATCTCTTGGTTTGAATTCACCTCTCCTTAACCATTCCTGCATTCGTTCCTAACCAACATGAGGTTCTTCCAGAAGTTTTCTATACTTGCAACTATATTTATGCATTTTCCACATTTTTAGCCTTTTCATCTGGTCCTTCACCTTATATTATTTTGTTTGTTTTTTGGCACATTCAGTTGCTGCCTGATTTTTATCTACTTCTGGTTTGATTTCCATTCCTGTTTGATGTCAATATGCTTCTGCTAGGTTAAGCAGAGAAGTCATCTTGGATTTATTCTCCTTGTATTTCAAAACTTTCACTACATTTGGGTCTTATGAGGTCAGCAGATATTTGTGGAGTCCCATGATTGCAGCTCTATACATGTAATCAATTTCAAGGAGGCCCATCTGATGGTGATCCTTCATCTATTCCCAAGTATTTATAAACTCCCTCTTGCTCAAGTTCTTTTTTATCACATTCTTGTCCCAAACTGATGTTTTCCTGGTGCTGCAGTTTTCTTGCTTTAAAGGTTGCTTTTGCACATTTATCAAGACCAAATGACATTCTAATATCATCTGAAAAAGTTTTGACAGATGTGCTTTCAGTTCCTTATCTGATGACCTATACAATTTTAAATAATCAACAAAGAGAAAATGAGAAGTCTTTAGACGTTGTTGTTTTCTAGGAGTTAGATTATAGTCATGGCCTAAGCTGTTCAGTAGACAGCTTAATGGGTTAAGGGCAAGGCAGAATAGCAATGGTGACAGAGAGTTACCTTAGAATATCCCCCTTTGAATTTTTATTCCTGGGATAATAATTTGTCCTTTATCATGGCTTAATTGCAAAGTGATCTGCCACTGTTTCATGGTCATTGTAATGTAGTCAATAAGTTTAGGGTGTATCTTATACATTTTTAAACACTCTTTCATCCATGAATGTGGGATATTATCAAATGCTTTTTTGCAGTCAATCCATGCCATACTTAGATTCTTCACCTTTTTACAGTTCTCCGCTATGACTTTATTTAATAATAAAAATGATCCTTTGTTCCATATGACTTTCTTTTATTGCCCTTTTGTTCTACTGACATAATTGTGTTTTCTTCTAAGTGGCTATAAACTCTGTTGGCATCAGTTCCAATGTATAGTTTATAAGTCGTCAGAAGGCAAGTTATTGGTCTAGAATTTTTGGGGTAGCTTGCAGTTGCACTCTTAAGTAGAATCATTGTTTTACCTGTTGTTAGCCAAGCTGGTGTGCATATAAATAGTTCCTACTCATGGTTAAATCTTCATGTAAAGATGTTAATACTTTTAACCAAAAGTTAGGTACAGCAGCTGGGCCTGGGGTTTTCCAATTTTCTTAACTTTGTTTCAGTCTCCCTGGCTGTTACTTCATCCCATTTCATATCCTGTACCTTTCAACTTCTTATTTTTTTCTTTTACTTCTTTTATCCATTTGGCATCTTTGTTGTGTTCCACAGGATCTTCATACGTATGTCTCCAAAATGCATTTATTTCTTCTTTTTTGATGGTCTTTCCATTCCTTTTACCTTGTTTCCTAATTCTCTATAAATTTTTTTAGGTCATCAATAAATTGCTTATTTTGTACTTTTCCTTTATATTTATCTGTGTATCTTCTAAGTTTTTCCACCTGTGCTGAAATTTTTAGTTTGTTACTTGCGATAGTGTATGATAGATCATGGTCTGTTTTAATATTGTGCATTGCTTTTACAACATCTCTCTTTCTTAGTATTTTTGTTGATATATTTCCTCTTCTATAGTCTTCTAACAGTAACACTTCTTGTCTTAATTGCTTTATAATTTCCTCTATTCGATATTTCCATGATGGTATTCGATTTCTCCCCTTCCTTTTCCTCACTACCCTGTGTTCTTCTGGTAAAACTTTATCAGTTATTAGTTTAGATCCACAATAATATATCCTGTTTACTTCTGTTATATTGCATGGATCTGTATGTACAGTCCTAATTACTGTGTTCATTTGTTATTTCTTTTGTTGATCTTAATATATTTCTCTATATCTATTAAATCAAGCAACTCTTCTCTTAGCTCATTTTCTTCCAAACTGAGGACACATCCCTTGTTTTCCATTTTTGCAGGCATTCTATAGGAAGTTCCATAGCATCTTCCTGTGGCACCTACCCAGCTGAGTTTGTCAATGATCCCTGAGTGGGGAATTGTATCAAACACCTTGGCTAAAACAAGATAGGTGGTGTGTACTGCTTTCCTTCTCATCCACAGTTTGGTGACTTTCTCAAAGAAGTCCTCCTGGTTTAATAAACATGATCTACCCTTGTCAAAACCAGACTGATTTGGGTCAAGAGTTTGAAGGTTGCCTATGTCCTGGTTGATAAGGTCCATGATTATTTTTTCCATGGCCTTGCAGATAAGGCTGGTTAGGCTAATGGGTCTATAGTTTCTAGAATCAGTTGATTGACCCTCTTTGTGCAAGGGGGGTTACTGTTGCTGTCTTCCTCTCCACCTGCACAAAAAACAGTACTCAGGCTGTGGTTAAAGAGGCAGCTAAGTGGTCCCATTAGTTCTTATTTTAGATTGTTTAGTATGCACCCTGGGATGATATCTGGTCCCATGGAAGCTGTAATTTTGGCCTTGGAGAGTACTTGAATAACGTGTTCTTTTGAGAGAATCAGTAGAGGACAGATATCAGGAATGCTATGGGATATGGTTGGTGGGGACAGGAGATGAAGTTGTCACCAAATCTGTCAGCTAGCAGGTTGGCAATTTCTTCAGGTTCAGTGTGAGTGGTGCCACCCTCTATAGGTATGGCACACAGCTAGGTATTCCCTTTGAGATTATGGACATAGCTAAAGAATGTCTTATGATTGTCTTTAGCTAAGGATGCCAGTCTAGTCTCATAACAAGCTTTCAGGACTTTACAAGGTTTCTGATTTGCTTGTTTTTTTAGGCTGTGTAGGGTAACCTTCCTTTGTTGAGTGCACTTCTTCTTGTTCATAGATATAAGTTTCTTTCTTTTGCTGTATATCTTATTTATAATCAAAGTCCACCAGGGTGGCTTGTTTTTATGAGAAGACCTGGTTTTAGTCCTGTCACGTACAGCCGAGTCAATACATTTGCTTAAGCAGCTGTTAAGGTATTTGTGTACTTCTCCACATAGTAGTCATTGTTGCCTGTGTTAGCAGGGCCTTTGAAGCCTTTATTACATCACTTAGGAGTAATAGGAGGCGATAGTTTGCTTTGGAGAAATGTTTCATTTTTTTTCCCCTCTGGGGGTGTCAGGTCTGATCTTTACTTCAAACAAGACAGATTTATGGTCTGCCCTAACTACGGACGGCAGCACACTGGGGGTAGTGCAGCAACTACCCATGTTGCTGAGTACTAGTTCTAAGAGATTTTAGCTGCTTCTGGGAGTGCAGACTAGCTGTTCCAGTGCATTTGAATTAACAAAGTCCAGGAACCTCAAAGCGATCATGTTTGTGCTCATGTAAGTTGCCCATTTGATTGATGGTTAATTGAAGTCTCCCCTGATCAAGGTATATGGCTGTATACTGAGAGTTTCAAGCAAGTCCAGGTAGGTGGCATGTTTCCATGGTTCATGGTGGGGGACCTGTAGCTAGCTATGATGTGGTAGTTTTCTTACCTATAGTTATTTGGAACTGAAGTAGCTCAAGAGAGTCATACTGTTTCACCAGTCATGAGGTGTATTTGGATTTAATGAAAATGGACACATCCTCACCTTTGATTGTTTCATGCTCATTTTGGGGTCTGAATGTGTGGAAGTCATTGTAGCCCTGCATGGCAGGGCAGGGGTACTCTCTGTGGCCTTGAACCAAGTCTCAGTGACAGCGCAGGCATCAGCATCTTCCAAGATGAGGAGTGCTTCTAGGAAATGCAGCTACTATTTAGGCTCCTAACATTAAGCAGCATGACCTTGAGTTTTTTTTTTTTTTTTTTTTATGTAGGAAATTTTCTTATTTTGACATAGCCTAAAAAAGGCTCTAAGGGGGAGGCAAGCATCTTTGCCAATATCCTAAAGCCTTGAGGGGCAGGTGAAGAGCATCTCTGGCAAAGCTTTGAGGTCTGTCGACCATGTCTTCTGAGGCTGACAGATACTGGATCCACTTGAAGTAGCACCAGAATCTAAGCCAATTTTTGAAGTCGATAATCTTTTGTCTGTACTGTGGCGTCATCCTAGGTGAAGGTAGAATGCTGCTTAGGGCTAGGGACATATCTTCTTGCACACATAATCTGAGAATGTGAAGTTGTTCTCTTGCCTTCATTCTCACTGATGTGTTCAGAGCTGATCCTCAGCTCTGACTCATCCAAATACAAAAGCTCGAGTTCTTCAAGCAGTTCATGGCCCACTCCCTATCCCATGATGCAGTGGTGCTTCCCTCAGATCTTGTTTGTCACTGTAGCAGATCAGGAGTTCTTCGACAGCTCTGGCCAGTATTATTAAAAATGTCTTTATATTTCTCAATAGTTATTATATTCCTGGATATTTTTCTATAGCTCTTGCTGTTTTCTTAGTTTCTAGTGAGTGTTAGATAGCTAAAGCTTAGAGAGTACATTATTTGTTCTGTTAGTGGCTGTTATGTTTTTCTAGGCCGATTTATAACAACTCATTTGAGTTAGAGAGTTGTTTAGTCAATCTTTGTTCTCCCTATCCTTATAGTGTGTGCTGTAGAGTTAGAAATGGAGTGTGTTAAGCTTGAGCCCAGATTTTTTAGGACAGTAGTGCTTTCTATGTGCTGTAGTGTTAGAAATTGTAGAACTTAGTTAGAGCCCTGTTGCTTGTTAGGGCTGTCTTATGCATATATAGTATTGTGCGCCTTTCATAGCTAGTCATATAGTGTGTGCTGTAGTGTTTAAATATTATAGAGTTAGAGCCCTGTTTTTTTATTGGGGCTATTCTATATATAGCACTGTGTGTCTTCTCCAAAGTCAATCATATAGTGTGCTTTGCCTGTTAATTGTTACTTTATTGTAAAGCCATGTCTCAAAAGAAAGCTAAGTCTGGTTTCAAAAAGTGTCCCAAGTGTGGACAAAAGATGTCTATTACAGATGGTCACACTGTGTGTTTATTGTTTAGGTGAGGTTCACCTTCATGAGAATTGTGTCATCTGTCATTCGTTTAGCTCTTGTGTTCTCCACAAACATAGGAGCAAATTAATAGCCAGGGGATTATTGAAGTCCACTTTTCAGGAATCTTTGGATAAGGACAAACCTGCAAAATCATCCAAGATTTTGTCTTCTATCTCGTCTTTTGGGTTGGAGGTGAAAAAGGGCTCATCAACATCCAAACCTAGTTGGACTTCCACCTCGGCTCCATTGCCTATGGAACCAGAGGTTGTTGTTGTTAGTAGGAGCCAGTCACCAATATTGGAGCTGGTATCTCCTACTCTAAAGTCTCCAATAATGCAATCAGTGGCCTCTGATATAGCTTCTTCCCGGTCCTCAAGACTATCTGATAAGGATGTGGATTGAGTGGTGCAGAGGCTTCTGCAGACCCAGGCACCAGCAAAAAGACTGTCAGGGCCAACCCTTGGGGCTTCAGAACTGACCAAGACCCAGCCCATTTCTATTGTTCCTCCTCCGATTTGATTCAAAGTTTTAGAGCCAGAGTGTTTGGAACTGGTGATTGTGGAACTGCTGGAGTCGACACCCCTTCCAGGTCCACTGGTTCTGACTACTCTGACTTCTTCGGTGACAACCTTAGAGTCTAGGAGCCGATACTCACCAGTTAGGCCTGGAGAGCATAGTCGTACCAACCTTTCGGTTCTGACTTTGTCTCTTGGGGCCTCGACTTGGGTAAGTTTGGCACCTAGCCCAGGCTCGGAGCTCACCGCTTTGGTACCGCTGAGACTGCCTGTTTCTGCAGATCCAGGAGTTTCCTCAGATTGGAACCGGGGGGCCTTTGATGCCATGAAGAGAGCATTGTCCTCTTGGGCATCCACATCATCGATACCAGCAACCTCCTCCCCTAAAGCTCCTGCAGCTGTCTCTGCTTCACTGATCCCTCAAAAGTGTAGAGACCCAGAGCCTCAGGTCACCCCATTGGGTGAGCCCTGCTCGTCCGGGACCTCCCCAAGAAGCTCCCACTGAGGAGGTCCCCAGGAAGAGGCTTTGCAAGAGGAAGCATCTGGATTCCTCACAGGAATCAATCACATCAAATACTGACTTAGATGAGTCAGATGGGTCCCCAGGGTCCTCCTCTAAAGATATCTCTTTGGCGATATCTTGGAAATACTGAAACAGAGGGGTGGCTGGAAGCTCAGTAACCCTACTGATGATGAGCCAGTACTCCTGAAGGCTTTCGGGTCTCAACCCTCCACCTCTTGGTGACTCCGCCTTTTGATGAGCTCATAGACCTTCTTTCTGGAAAGGGTGGGAGTCCCTAGATACCATGGAACCTGTCCCTTGGAGGCCTAACAAATTCATAACATCATCCCAGGACAAGGCTTTCCTTACCAAAGGAGTACCCATTGATGCTATGGTGGTGGCGGCTGCCAACAAAAAGTAGTTGTCAGAGACCGCCAAATCTATTCATCCTCCTAATAGGGATTCTAGGATCATGGACAGATACAGAAAGGGAATGTTTAGTTCAGCGGCCTTTACTCTTTGATCCCTGAACTATCTTACACATTTTACTAGACTACACAGAAATCTCCTTAAGGAGTTGGGAGATACTCTATAGGGTGCAGTAGCTGCCGGGGTCTCAGACAAGGTAACTTCCCAGCTTGCTACCCTAAATTCCCTCATAAACTCTTCCATGCATCTGATTTTGTATGCAGCTGATGGAATGAGCAGGACAGTGGGTACAGGAATTGCTCTTAGGAGACACTCCTGGATGTGCTTATTTTCCTTTGTGGAGCCCTATAAGTCATCCTTTGTAAACACCCCCTTTGATGGTTCATCCCTTTTTGGACCGAAAGTGAAGGAAATGCTTACCAGGTGTGAGCAAGATGGAAAAACTCTGTCTGCTGTAAGAGTTCTTTTTTCCACCCCTACCAGACCTTATCTTAAAGGTTGGAAAGGTGGGAAAATGTGGTTCCGTAAATCCCAAGGAGCTTTCTTTGACACACATGGTGAAACCCCCTCTAGAGACAGAGGAGGGGGCAATAATGGAAGATGCCATCCACGCAACAGAGGGGGCTCACAAAATCAGGGCAACAAGGATAAGTTCTTTGGAAAGCCCTATCAGTACTCCTGAAAGGATGCCTGTCTCTCCATCTCTGGAGGCAGTCGTGGGACGCTTATCTTTGTACCCAGTCACCTGGCTAAAAATCACAAAAGACCATTAGACAAAGTGTAATATCCCGAGGTTACTCCATTACCTTTGCCACCCCTCCACCCCTTGTGAAAAATGTCCCAGACTTCCCACCCAGTCACAGGGAACAAGTGACCATAGAAGTTACAAGGTTGCTAGAAAAAAAGAGTCATCCAACCAGTCCCAGCAGACCAGAGAGGATCCGGACCTTACCCAAGGTTCTTTTTAGTTCCAAAGAAAAAAGGGGACTGGAGACCCATTTTGGATCTCAGCAGATTGAGCAAATCTGTCAAAAAAACAAAGTTCCAGGTGGTCATGCTACAGTCTATACTTCCCTTTTTTGAGAAAGACAATTGGATGTGCTCAATAGATCTCCAGGATGCGTACTACCACATAAAGATGGCCAGACTATCCAGGAATCATCCGTGCTTTCAGCTGGGAGCCAGTCACTTTCAGTTTCGAGCTCTGCCCTTTGGTCTCACTTCAGCGCCCAGAGTGTTCAAATGCATGGCAGTAGTCATGGCTCATCTGAGACGTTTAGGATTCCAGGTGTTTCCTTACTTAGATGACTGGCTTCTTACTGCCACCACCAATTATCAACTCATACAAGCAAGGGATATGACCTTAGATTTTGCAGTCCATTGGGGATTACCATAAACTCAAAAAAATCTGCCTTATCACCATCCAAGCGTACCATTTTTATAGGAGCAGATCTCAACACATTTTCCATGACCATAAAGCTTCCAGTGGAAAGAGTTGGGACCCTTTGACAACAAGTTCTATATCTCATCTCAAAACAAAAATCCCCAGCTTAAACAGTGCTCAAGTTATTAGGGATCATGGCGGCAGCCATCATAGCCATTCCTTTTGTTTGAATGCATATGTGGATACTACAATGGCTCCTGTTCACACAATGGTCCTTTCAAGAGCTTCCAATGTCTCATCCAATTATAATAACGAATTCATGCAAGAAGGATCTTCACTGGTGGCTGACTTCTCTGCAAGTAACAATAGGACGTCCCTTAGTTCTACCCACTCCTGTTGCCACTGTGACCACAGACGCCTCCCTGATAGGGTGGGGAGGGGGATTTTCAGAGAAGGACAGTCCAAGGCACATGGGAGAACATGAGGCTCATCTGCATATCAATGTCCTAGAGATGAGAGCAGTACTTCTAGCGTTGCAGTCCTTTCAAGACTTTCTTCCTCTAGGGACTATTGCAATACAGATGGACAACATGTCGGTGGTCTAGTACTTAAACAAACAAGGAGGACCCAGATCCTGCCCCCTATGTCAAGAGGCCCTGAGAGTATGGCAGTGGCCAGTATCCACCCAGCACTTTTTGGTAGCAATGTACATCCTGGTGAGATCCAATGTGATAGCGGACAAGTTGAGCAGAGCAATTCTATTGCCTCATGAGTGGTCCCTGAAAGAAGAAGTAGAAGAAAGGATTTATTTTTAATTATTTTACATTTGTTGACTGGGCTAGTCTAACTGGATATATGTCCATTTGGTTCCACTTGAAACCGTCAAATTACCACATCATCGAACCTTAAAACATCGAGACCAGAACATCTCAAACTGAGATCATCGAAAACTGACATCATCGAGACACGTAACATCAAAAACATGCTCCCTACATGTTAAGTGTGCAAACATGCCTAAATACAACAATCCAAGTATCAAACAAAACATATTCGATGTTATGCGTCTCGATGATGTCAGTTTTCGATGATCTCAGTTTGCGACATTCTGGTCTCAATGTTTTAAGGTTTGATGATGTGGTAATTCGACAGTTTCAAGTGGAACCATCCATTTTCAGTAGAGGCCCAGGGAGATAAGCTCCACGACAAACTGTTAACATAAAAAATTACAAAGAAATATAAAAAATGAAATTATAGTAATATATACACTGACAAATCTGGTTAATAGAAAATCATTTGAAGAAGAGCTATCAAATACAATGAAAACTGGAGTTTCAAAAATGACATGGAGGTACATTCCATAATGCAAAAAGGAGGCATACAATCTAGTTCAATGTACAGGTAAAGTACATCACTTAATGGCAAAGAAAAAAAAACAGGAGGTATACAGTCTGATGCCATATACAGTACATTACACAATGAAAGAGGCTGCTTAATGATCAGTAGTAGTAATAATTAGTTACAAAGAAAAATTAATAATAAAATGTTTTTAATAATTTTTTTTTTTTTTCAAATAAGTGAGAGAGAGAGAAGGAAATTAATGAGATACAGAGTATAGAGGCCATATATTGTTAAAAAGGAAATGACAGAAGAATTAATTAAAAGAAAAAAGGGGAGACAGAGCATAATTTGGGTAGAGGACAGGTTTAGGCAGGTTTAGTACAGTGGCATGACCAGTGTGTTTTGAGAAAAAGTTTCAGTCTTTTTTTGTAGAGTGAAAAAGAGGAAATAGAGGAAAGAGAGGATATTCCGCAGATGGGGCCAGCCTTGCTGTGACCTTTTTGCAACCCTCACCAACACCAAATGCAACACCTACTTTGCCCTAATCATCAATACGGGGGATACCCAAAGGGATGCACTTGTACACAGTTGGCACCTGGGTCTTCTTTATGCTTTCCCCCCATTTCCTATGATACCCAAATTCATACAGAAAGCCAGAGCTCTGGAAAGGATCATCATTCTAATAGCCCCTTATTGGCCTTGTCAGATTTGGTTCCCCTTTCTTCAGCCTCATCTACTGGAGGAACCATGGATCCTGGACCTGGTTCCAGATCTTCTGATTCATTCATCAGGGGTTGTTCATCCTGCATTTCATACCCTCAGAATGACAGCTTGGCTGCTCCAATTCCAAGAATAGCCAGGTTCCACAATCTCTCACCTGCAGCTCAGAACATCTTAATCTCCTCTAATAAATCATCTACCAGGAAGCTATGCTTTAGCAAATGGAAAATATTTTCCATTTGGGCATCCCAAAACAATGTTGACCCATATTTGGCTTCAATTTCATCAATTTTAGAGTTTCTGACCAAGCTATTTAATGAAGGGGCAGCTGCAGCAACCATTAGGGTTCAGTTGGCAGCAATTTCTAATTTTCATATTGGTGATCAGGGGACTTCTATCATGTCACGTAGACTTTCTAAAGCCTTCCTTAAAGGTACTATTCATTTGAGACCACCTATTAGATCCCCAGCTGCACCATGGAACCTAAATTATGTTCTTTCCCGAATCTCCTTACCCCCTTTTGAACCAGCATCATCCTGTGACTTGAAATACTTATCATGGAAAGCTATCTTTCTAGTAGTTATTACTTCTGTTTGAAGGGTCTTGGAATTACAGGCCTTGTCCATCAAACCCCCATACTTAATTTTTCACAATGACAGAGTCTCACTAAGAATAAATCCTTCATTTCTACCTAAGGTTTGTTCTGAGACAAACCTCAACCAGACTATAGAATTACCTGGGTTTTTCCCCAAATATACTAACAAGATGGAACATATGCTCCACAAACTTGACATCCATAGGCAACTTCGATTCTATTTAGAAAGGACTAAGGACTTTAGAAAATCAGAACAACTTTTTGTCTCCTTTTCAGATTCAAAGAAGGATACTCTGGTGGTAAAAACCACTTTGTCAAAGTGGCTGCTAGATTGCATTTCCTTCACATATAGCTCTGGGCCCATGTCACTAAATCTTAAAGTTAAGGCCCACTCAACTAGAGCTGTTTCCACATCTTCAGCCTTTCTTGCAAGGCTACCTGTAGATGCCATTTGTGCAGCAACCACGTGGTCTTCACCTGATACCTTTATCACTCATTACAAATTGGATAGGGTCTCCAGGAACAGGGACTCCTTTGGTTCCATTGTTCTGAGGAATATACTTCCCTGAGCCACGCAAGAAGATGGTGCTTGGAACACTAACCCATCAGTGAGAATGAAGGTGAGATAGAACAACTTCACATAAAAAAAGTTATGTACTCACCATAATGTTCCATGTGAGTTGTTCTTCTTGCCTTCATTCTTTCATCCCACCCACCACACCCCTACCATGAATTGTTTGAGGGCTGGGAAGTTGAGACAAATCTTGGTGATAATTTGTCCTTATCTACTGTATTCTTATTTTTCTTACCAAGGTAGTTTAGCTATGAATATAGTTGGCTGCAAACAAGATCTGCGGGAAGCACCACTGCATCATGGGATAAGGAGTAGGCCATGAGCTGCTTGAGGACCTCGAGCTTTTGTATTTGGTGGAGTCGGAGCTGAGGATCGGTTCTGAACCCATCAGTGAGAATGAAGGCAAGATGAACAACTCACATGGAATGTTATGGTGAGTACATGACTTCTTTTTTATCATGTCTGTCTTCATATAGTCCAGAGAGATAGGTCTCAAGTCATTCACTCCAACATGAACTATGACAGAGTCATAACGATAATTGCTGCTGAGTGACTTGAGTGCATGTGTGACTGGACAGATCATGGCACCTGACAGGCAGCTGACCGTGACCTTCTCCTTATCCAGTCTGTTGAGAGGGACATCTGTGTGTCTCACTAAAAACAACCAGTATATCAGGAACCTTAAACTCCAAGCAAAATAACACTTTATTGCACCAGACAATACGGTTAAACGCTTTTGTCTCACATTTAAGACATCATCAGAACCATGAGTAAAACCTAAATGAAAAGGACACACCCCCAGGTAGCAACCAATCCAGTGTAAATATTGCTGACAACGGGAAAAGAGTTAGAGGAACAGCCTTGAAAAAGCATACAAAACATAAAAAGTATACAGAGTGTACACTTTCCATGCAGATTAAAAACATAAAGAGAAAATACAAGAGTAGTCCAAGTATGTACTTTAAAGCACCAACAAGTCACAGATTGCTAGCTAGTCACAATTTGCTAGCCCTTCTTTTAAGTTCACTGGAAATAGAAATATTGTCACTAAGGCCAGGAAAGTTGGCTGCATCCAGCCAGATCTTACTCGTTTTTTCTTTTTTGTTTTACTGGTCTTTACTGAGTGGTTCTGGTTATGTCAGCTTCTAACTCACAGGAATTATTTCAGGATGCTGCCACTTTCTACACACTGGAACCAAGCAATCTGACCTTGCTAGTCCAGCAACTTACACAGACTCTTTCACAAATTTATCATGTCTGCAGTGATTTTAGATGGTGGTATTTTACACAGAGACCAGGCCCCGTTTCATTCTGTGAATTAAACTGTTGTTAATAACACTGTGCCTGCTTCTGATCACACTAATGATTTTTCTTGCACTGTAAATCTACACAAGTGGTTGGATAAAGCTGAACATACCAACCAGAAGGAAAATATTCAGTCAGTGGATGGCCACTATCTTTCTTTACAGGAACAGATATCAGCACTTGATAAAAGTTTATACAAATTTAAGTCATTACAACTTGATAACTATTTTCTGGGACACAGTTTCAAAAGACTCCACATTCCTAAGGGACTTTGCCTTTGGAAGTTCCCACAAGGTTTTGAAGAAAACTTATCTTTTCATTTTGAATTATTAGAACTTTTTGATCGGACAGGTATCGAGCTTACACAATTGCTGATTAAAGAAAATGAAAGATGTATGACATGACACAAACAGGAGATTATCAAATTGGTTGAATTCATTACAGCAGATTTGGAATTTTACAAACACAAAATGGATTTCAACAATGTGTTTCAGTCCATTGTCAACAGACTAGTTCATCTGAGGAACAGGAATGATAAGAAATTGTTAAGAGATGACTACTTAGAATACCAGAACGGAATAGTATACCTGAAACCTTCAGGGAGTGTGTGCAAGGAATTGTCTACAGTGCCTACCAATGATGCCTATTCCAGTGACAACAGTGATGACATTCCAGGTTCTGACATCCCTTTAGAAGAGATTCCACCAAGGAGATTGGAAAGGTTGGCCAACAAACAACCAAAGAATGGGTACACCTTTGGGAACAACTCCCATGGCAAAGCGAGGAGGTGGAACAACAGGAACACATGAACAAATTGATCCCAGAGATAGTGACTTTTGGCTCATATACCCAGACCTCCATCAGCTCCCTTCCTTCCAGTACTGTAAGCATTAATTCCTTTTTTTAGATTTAACATCTACAGTTACATAGACATGATGATTGGCCTTTAGCACCACAAACTATTTTTGAAGGGTTTTAACTTCATCCCTTCAACCAGGGCCAGTGTGAAGGATACCCGTCTCAATTTAAAGCTTTTTACTTGCAAAATGAATTTTCAAATTTTATTTGGGGACCCACACAAATCTAATGTTAATTTCCCCAATAGGTACAAGAGATAAAGCATGGCCAATCCCCCATTGCACCCATTGATTAACATATATGAAAAAGCATGTGAAAAAGAAGTTTGTGAATTACTTGGTGGCAAGAGCAATAAAACTTTTTTCATTTGTCTGTAGAAGACAGACTGACCCTCAATAACATCACACAAAATAGAAATATTCGGTGCATGAAACCTGACAAGGGTGGGGGCCTGATCATCATGGACTTGCTAGACTACGTAGGCCATATGGGTAACCTCCTTTATAATGATGCAGTAAATACAGTTGTTTCAATTACGATCAACATTTCCTACAGAGCCACCAAGATGGCCATTGATGAATTATTACTTTTTGATACCATCTCACAAGGCCTTTACGATTACCTTAAAGTCAAGCACCCCATTATTCTAAAGATTTTTGGTATTCCTAAAATTCATTCTAACACAGCTGACCCTCCTTCATGCCCTATAGTGGGTGCTGGCAGCTCAGTTACAAAACTTCTGGCAAAATTTGTTGATCAAAAACTCAAAAATGTGTTCATTTTATTCTCACATATTATTCATTACTCTTGTGACCTTCTGAACAAATTGAAGGACATTGAAGTGGGCCTAAACTGTATGCTGGTGACCTGTGACATACAAAGCCTTTTCACTGTCATACGACATCACCTGAGTCTAGAATGGTTTGGTGAAATTATGCTCAAACACGTCTCCCTCACTGACATTGACACTTGTTTGGTTTGTGGGTTCATGGACATAGTTTTTAACAACAATTTTCTGTCCTTTGATGGAGAGTACTATAAACAGCAGCACGGAGTAACTATGGGGGCTGTGTGTGCTAAGATGGGAGCTTGAAATATTGTTCAAACTCCCTTTATTCACAAAGCGTTCTGGCTATTTTAGGTACCTTGATGATTTGTTGATTATATGGGAAGGTACAGTAAATGACTTGAAAGAATTTATTGCCCAACTGCAAAACAGTGTTTCATTTTTGAAATATATCTACAGTTCAAACAAGTGATGTATTAACTATCTTGATATTGAGATTAAGAAGCAACCTACTGGGGGATTTGTGACACAGATATACAGAAAACCTACATTCTGTGATGTATTCCTTTCTTTCACAAGCTGTCACCCCTTTCATAAAAAGAAGGGGGTCATAAAAAGCCAGGATATTAGAACCCCGCACCTGACGTCAGATGATTCTATTTGTTTACAATAATTAAATACTTTGAGATCATTGCTTTTGGACTGAGTCTACCCAGCTTCCCTTCTTGACAAGATAAATGAAGAAGTTTGGGCAGAAAGAAATAACAAATATGTGCCCATTATCCAGAATGGGTTCCAACGGTTGAACAACAAGATGGATGATACACAAAATCATATGGTTTTCAACAGACATGCTAATATGGTTTTACACTATACATTTGATGCAAAAGAAATAGAGAAAAATTGGTTTCTTTTGCAATGTGACAATGAGATCAAATTATAGTTTACAGGATCCACTTCCTTTACTTACAACAACAAACCTAATATTAAATGCATCCTTGAGAGGTCTGTTTGTTCTAACCAGGGGCTTGTGTCTACAAGGAAATGTGAGCATTGCTATCAGTGCCCATATATTGACTCATGCCACAATGGCTCCTTGTTGAATAAAATAAAGACAACTAACACCAGTGGTACACACAACTGTTTATCTGAAAGGGTTGTATACCTGGCATCATGCACATCCTGTTCTGCCTTCTACATAGGCAAGACTAAAAATGCCTTAAATAAAAAGATATACCAACATATTTATAGCATTCAACATAAAGATAAAAGTGCATTAGCCAGGCATTCCAGTGTTTGTAAGAGCTTCAACAAGTGCCTGTTTTTTGTGTTGGAACAGGGGTAAGAAACTGCATTTGCGGGTGACTGGCAAAATAAATTTTTACACTGTGAAATGTTTTGTTAATTTAGACTGAATACAGCCAACTTTCTTGGCCTTAATAACAATATTTCTATTTCCAGTGAACTTAAAAGAAGGGCTAACAAATTGTGACTTGCTGTTGCTTTAAAGTACACACTTGGTCTACACTTATTGTATTTTCCCTTTATGTGTTTAATCTGCATGGGAAGAGTACACTCTGTATACTTTTTATGTTTTGTATGTTTTTTCAAGGCTGTTCCTTTAATTTTTTTCCTGTTGTTAGCAAGCTTTACACTGGATTGGTTGCTACCCAGGGTTGTGTCCTTTTCATTCATTTTAAAAGTTCAGTACTTGGTTTTACTCATGGCTCTGATGATGTCTTAAATGCGAGATGAAAGTGCTTAACCATGTTGTTTGGTGCAATAAAGTGCTCTTTCGCTTGGAGTTTAAGGTTCCTGACATATTGGTCATTTTTTATTTTATTTTAATTTGTTTTTACCTCCAGTTCCAGATCTTACTCACTTGTCTTGTTTGTGTATCTCACTATTGAGTCAACTATGACTAGGACATTTGGTTTTCAAGTGTTTTATCTTAGGGGCTTAATTGCTGAGACACTGATATGTATGTTATATGTGCTGGTGGATTCTGTTATGTACCAGTATGTCAAGCTTGTTTGTGCTTGGGAGGTCTCTGGTCTTTTGGTAGGATCTTGGTGAGTACCTTTGCTTATATGGGGATTTATGTTTCTTGGCTTTATCTTGTGAAACAGAAAAGGTGTGTGAGCTGTCAACCTTTTTGATATCTTGTTTATTGTTATGTGAGAGGACTGATTTGAGTTTCATGCTATAGTGGCATCTCTCACATGCTGTATTTGTCTGCTTTAGGAGCAGGTGGTTGTCAGAATACATGAGACAATTGCTACATTGCCTCAGGATGCCCATGTCAATCAGGCTGGCTGGACAAATGTTGGGAAACTGACTGTCCATAGCAACAGGTAATTCCTAGTTTGTGGGAGGGCAAAAGATCAGCTATTACTCCTGGATTAATAAGGAAACTTAAATCTATATAGAATGAATGAAGATAGTGGGGCAATGCTATTTAGTGCTTAGATGAGCTGTCTACAGTGCAGCAGTGTATAAGTGAGTTACCTGAAGAGTAGCAGGGAAGCTTGAGAGGTTTTCACTGAGTGGTGTTTTAGGGAAAAAAGTGATTCTAGGCATTTGCGTCTATACAAGACACTGCTACCCCCATTGTACGGTGCACAGCTACAGTACATCCAAATGAGGTGCATAAATACAAGTAACTTTAAACAATTCTAACACAGTCTACCAATAAGAAAGCCCCTCACAGAGCCTTTATTCCAGCAATCTCCAACTCAGATGGTACCTGAACTATACACTTTTGTTACAAGGGTGCATGGAGGCCCTCAATGTAAGATGGCTAGATTTAGTGCCCAAGTGATGCCACACAGTCTAGATTCAGCAAGTCTGAATCTAGCCAATGCGATTTAAGGCAGAAGAAGCAAATACACAACATGCAGAATAAACTAGTCACAGCAGGAAAAAACAGTAAAAATGAAGCAGCAGTTCAAAGAAATACAGTGCACAAATGCAAAAATCAGACTTAAATTCTACTTATTTGTTGAGCAATTCAGTGGATGCTTTGGATTTTCTTAAATGCACTTCAGTTCTCTGGCTAAGAATGACAAACTCTGAGCAGCTCCAGTAAACTGCCTGACCTGGTGACAGTCTTTTTTTGTTTGGTTCTCAATAGTTGAAGTACTGTAATTTTGCTTTAGGACCTGTGCTACATTACAGAACTTTTTTTTTTCATCTACAGTATACTTGGGAAGCAATACTTTCTGCTGGCTAGTGTCTACATAGACTGCAGTTACTATTTTGAAACAATTGTTATTCTTCTTCCTGTTTCTTTTCTGTTTGTTACATTGTTTCTGCTCCCCTGTCCTCTGTTTGATAAAGTTTCTACTGGTTTCCCTGCCCCCACAGAAATAGCTATAATAGTTTAAAATTTCCGCCCAGCTATGAACAATTACTTGTTACTTAATTTCTGCCCCCATAGAAGAAGGTACAGTTGGCTGAAATTCTAGCCCATTTAGGCCAACAGATTTGTAGTGTAGACTTGCAATGCTGGACGCATTGTAATTTGTTGCAAAATCTGTGTTACAGAGCACCATTATCTCTAGTTTCTGGCTTTTTAAATTGGTTTAATCTTCTTGCTCATCCCCTACAATCTGTGCTGTGTAAGCAGCTCAGTGCACCTCTGCTATAGTTCTCACTTAACAGTGGGCAGTGTGCTTAAAAGCTTTTTACATATGAAGCCATGCTTGACTCATTCAACTGCTCTGAGTGCTAGTAAAATAGATTAGAAGGAGAAATTAAAGTAATCTCTCAGCTAATCCAAAATAAGTAAGCACTCCTTGAGCAGATAAGACACTAGTGTGTCTCCTCAACAGCCCAAGAAAATGAATCACCTTTTTATAAGTAGTCACCTTAAACTCCTACCCACATAGGCATCACCAAACTGACAGTCTCTGTATCCAACCAAACTAATTCTCCACCTAAAACAACCACCAGCCCCCATGAATCTGGCAAATTAGAAGCATGGAAAAGCACTCTCCTGCAATATTTGTAGTCTGCCTGATTGAGATGGGTATCCTCCACATAGCTCTGAACTGTCCAGCTTTTCACAGAATGCCCAGATTTTTTAATCATATTTTTGGTCTATTTCTTATAAAAAATGTAGTTTTCTGGCAAATCACTGGCAAATCATTGAGAACTGAAATCAGGAAATAATGGTAGACATTTTATCTTCAGACTTCATGTCCTTCAGAAAACTCATGCTAATGGAAAACTGTTACTCTATCAACTTTCTAAATTTGTAAGAGAAATATTTAAAAAGTGTCCCTATTTTGGGGCTTTTGTCCTCCCATTATTTGTGGCTTTGTTCAGATTTCAAACTCTAAGAGGTTGACAAGTACCATAAGACAATGTAAGTATTGTCTCATGCTGTCTGAGGACTAACTACTACTCAAACAGCACAATGCAGTGTGTAAAATATATATTTATTGAATGTCAATGCTGCCTAAAGGCTTGCACACTGTCACCACTGATGCAAGGATCACCAGGAGCTTAGCCCACATTACACATCTCCACAACTCACATAAAATAGATTGTCCATTGTATGCTGAGGTTCTAAAGATTAACCTACCCAAACCTCAAAAGAATTACAAAATATGACAAGGGCATTAAACACACTCTGCAAAATTCTAAGCCAGCAACATGAGCAAAGCCTACCACCTCATATAGTGACTAAGGTCACACTGTCTCAGATACTATGCCTATAAGGCAAGTATCCACACAGCCTAATATTCTAGTTATAGGTGACTCCATAGTGGGACATACAGATGCACCACTCATCAGGCTGAGAATGCAAAAGTGATGGTCATTTGCTTGTCTGGAGCCAGGCTTTATCAGACCAACCAGACATTAAAGTATTTAAACACCAAAAAAGATTCTGACTCTAGCACAGTTCATGAGGGTGTTCATGATGTCAGATTCACCTCCCTGGACTACATCAAGAAAGCATGGATGCCAGATTGGTGGTCCCAGGCAGGTGTGAGCTTGGCATTAGGCAGCTTTCTACCTTCTCTTAGGATGATAACTCAACATACCTCCCAACCATACCAAATTACAAATTTTTTTCCAAGTTTTGAGGTCCAAATAATGGGCTGCCATGATTCCTGAGAGGCATCCCTTAATTTCTGACTTTTTCCTAGCTTTTTTTTATTTTTAAATTTTTTTCCTGGTTTTGGGCTGATGTCATCACATGTGCGATGACGTCAGCTCTGTCAGGGCTACCAGTCTGTCGGAATTGAGCTCAAGGGCTCAGATGCTCAGTGCACACATTTCTGGACATTGAATTGTTCTATTTCTGCTAGATCAGTGACCAGGAAACAGTATTATTTCAAATATGGATCTATTCTGCACAGTGACCCACAAAACTGAATTATGAAATGGTTAATTGCTTCTTGCACTTACAAGGGTTGACTTAATATTGTCATCACATTCATCACCAGCTGCACTATATTTCTTGGGAATAAACCATTTTGTTCACTAGTACCTTTGTTTAGCTTTGGTTTTATGAAAAAGGCTGCTTTCCTCTTGTGTCACCAAGATTGCAATTATCCAAGGATGCGCTTTGAGCTGCTACTGTTTTAGAAGCGTTGTTTGGCTATTATTGAAAATCTTCTTACGGAAGAATAACTGAATCAGAAGCTCCAGTTTGTGGATAACCATGCTTCAGTAGATTAAATGCATTAAAGGGGTTATTGCTTCTTCAGTCCCATTTGCAGAATCCAGGAGCGCATACCAGGCACTGCTGAACTTGGGCCTCCTGTTGAATTAATTGCTGCCTATTTGTTCTCAAGGGTCAAACCGCTCACGGATGAGATGGACTTCTAGACTAGAGGATAAAGACATTTTGTAAGCATTTTTTACACTGTATGAAGGCTTTATCTAGGAGGACTGTGGTCTATCACTTTGCAGGTTTCCTGGGTTGCTGCTGCTATCTAACCTTTTCTTTTCCAAGAGTATTTACATCTGTGTGCATCTCCGGAGTTACTTTCTGAGGTAGGCCTTTAGAATGCATGGAATTTTGGATCCGCATTAAGTGTAGGTCCTGGTTCTGGCTGAATGTCTGTCTGCCTGTTGCAGTTAGTGTGGATGTTTGATAACGTGGATCAAAGAGGCACATTTGGTGTATAGAGGAATTCTGGCTCCTGCAAACCAAGTTTCTTTTCTAAATGCTGCCAGCTTTCCCAAGTAGCTGAAACTCTTTAAATACAATGATTTTCTGTACCCTGGCCAAACAGTAACTAGCATGACAGTGAACTACCTTTTCCGGCAGATGTGGAGGAGGAACTCGGTACATTTTAACCCCTCCCCGTCCCTCACCTAACCTTGTTTTTATTCAGAATACTTGACTATTAACCCAGCAAGGGTTAAAAATAAAGAGCAATCTGGCTAGATTCTGTCCAATACAGACTACATGCACTGGTTTTGTGGTTCTCTCTATTAGTTGTGTTTCTGTTTAGCTAGCTGCAGGTGTTTTGCACTGTGCAGGTCTAGTACACCACTGACCTCACTTTTGTTTTAGCTTTTCCAAAGAAGAAGATGGTAGATCTTGCACTGTAACACTATTTTTTCTCCTCTTTTTCTCTTTAAGTACATCTGCAATGCCAGAATGGGTCATTACTGCCTGTGTGTTACTCTTATTTGTCCTCTTCTGGCCAATTAAGCTTTGTTTTGGATCTTCCTTTATTGCTAATAGGATTAGGAGGAAAAAAGACAAGGAAAAGAAAGAAGGTGCTCCTAGTTTGGCTCACTCTGACACACGGCTAATTTGCAAGCAGTCTGCGCTTGCCCAGCTACTTGCTTGAGCACTGTGTTACTTTCACTGACTTCAGCAAACCTACCTTTTGGCTTCGGAGAATCTTTCCTTCCTTGCAGACTTTGCTGATCATTATCTTCCCTTTGGAAAATAAGGTGCACTTCATCATGGACCACCTACAGATTGCTGATGAAGGGCTAATTGCCTTGGACAGGGTGGTAGGACAAGCGGAGGAGGACTGCCAGCAACTCCAGTTCTCATGTGCTGCTAATCATCCCCAATTCCTTTGGGAAAATAACCTGGAATGTGTTAAAGATAAACCATTGTTTTGTGTTGCACTTGAATGTCATCATTTATCTTTCATAAAGGGGAATTGTTTTGTAGTAATCAGGTAAGGATAGGAAGTGACACAACATTTACCTTTTAATCCTGTTTGAATTCTGCAGAGTGAGCTAGTTTCCCTAAATAAAGTAATTTTAATTGTCTTGGCTGGGAACGAGGGCAATTGGCAATGATATATAGTATTCATTGCTTATTCTGCACATATGATGTGTACTTTAATTGCAGAACTTCTTAGCTTGAGTTTTTATTGCCCTGAGAGGTGTTAGATCAAACCTGTTTATCCAGATACTATGTGTTGTTTGGAACATACTCTTTCTTGTGCTTAGCATATATTTTGTGGGTGTGGAAGTAGACATTTATGATGGACATGTTCTGAATTGGGCAGTTTTGTCATTATTGCTTCATGCATTTTGTTTCATTGCCTACTGGAAAAATGTTTAAGTAATAAATTTAAAATGCTCTCTGTCTAACAAGTGTGCTGTATTATACAGGGAATATCATTTAATAAAGTCAGGAAGGTGTATCAAAGAACACATGTATGTTTCTTGTTTTGTGTGCAAGGGACCAATGATTTGAAAACAACCCAAAGGTAATCTTTATCCATCACTGACCAGATGCATTTTCTTTGGATGTGGTGTGGGTTTCAATGTTGTTTCAATGAATGTGAGTTTCAAGGGCAGAGAAGTTTTAATGCCAAGTCTATTTTCATTGTGAGACAGTATTGCTTTGTTTAGCAGCTTTGTTTAGCAGATGTCTATTAGTGTTTGTGCATTATGCTATAAAATGTAAAAATAAAATCCAGATAATCATTGTACAAGTAAAGCAGTATACACACATTAGTTTTTATGATAAATGGGGTGAAATAGACAGGTAATGGGACATTGGAATGGCTGCAGGGGGGCTCAGGTGCCATATTTTGGATGTCTGTTCTTGAGTTTGCGTTTGTAAGTTGACATCCCATAATGCCATTAGAGTGGGTGGGGTTACATAATTATGTATGCAAATTTGATGTTAATCATCTTACAGATTTGTACCTATTTTTCATGGGTCTTGTCCAGATTTTTGATGTTTCCAGGTTGAGAGGTATGTAACTCAATATAAGCAAAATATAATTGACTTCAATACTTGTTGTCCTTCAAGGGGAAGGGGCATAAAATATCTCTTAACCTGGGAGGACATAGTCAACAGACCATGCTACTTTGCCAGGGGTGGTATGTGCCTGTTCCCTCTAGGTTTTTATATATTGACTAAAACATTATGCATCCCTACTGTTTTATGCAATGCCAACCAGATCAAATTACTTACATAGCAAAACAAACTAAAGAAAACTTAAAGGTACTACTGTTCAATGCTAGTAACATAACCAAAAAAACTTCAATATCTGCAGGATGTCCTCACATTAGAGGCATAGACATATGTATAGTGCCAAATACATGGTTCAGATCAGCAGAGAGCACTCCTGCAGTGCTGGTCTTCTATGCCTTCCATGCATTTAGACCAGCCACTACACAAGAGGGAAGAAAGGTGGAAGTGTCTCAGGTCTCATCCAGACTGTCCATCAACTTTGAAACTGTACCCCACTTAGGCCTTGTGAATAAGTCTGCCAAACTATGAATAAACACAGGAAGTCAGGATAGGGCTTTCAACCTCAAGAAAAAGACCTGTCATGTAGGATCCCACAGGGTGATGTTCTGGGGCTACTCTTATTTGGCATCTACTTCTCAGAAGTCAAAGTAAACATTAAAGGCCTACAGATGACCAAGTCTGAGGGCAACTTCAAGGTGGAGAGTGATCAATGACTCCTCCAAGGTCTCAGCTATCCTATAGGGGTGCACATGCCAAACAAATAACTGATGTCAGAGTCATGGACTAAAACTAAATGCCAAAAAGTGCATTATTGTGTCCTTTGGAAGATTGACTATCAATGGAAAGGATCACATTGACAATATACACAACAATGAAAGGAACAGGAAACTGCGGCAACTCTGATGCAGTCAAAGTTGTGGAGTGATAGGCCAGTGATTTCTGATATGAAAGAGCAACGGATGACACACGATGAAAGTGAAGAGAATGTGCCACAGTAAGATGCTATAGAACTTTCTATAGAATGCTCGCAGAAAATGGAGAATAAAGAATGGGCCTTCAGTTTAGAAGAAAATGATCTAAGTGAAGAGTTGCTTGATTTGATAGAGATTGACAGACATGTTAAGATCAATGAAAGAAATAGACTACAGAAAGTCAATAAAATAAAACCCAAAAAGTTAGAAGTCTGATAAAACAAATGAACACAATAATTAGGACTGTTCTTAAAGATTTATGCGATACATAAGTAAATAGGATATATTATTGTGCAGCTAAATTAATAACAGATAAAGTCTTACCACAGAAACACAGGGCAGCAAGGGTAAGGAAGGAGGGAAATCGAATGCCATCATGGAAGTATCGAATAGAGAAAACTATAACACAATTAAGGCAAGAAGTGTCATTGTTAGAAGAGTATAGAAGCGGGAATTGATCAACAAAAATACTCAAAAAGACAGATGTGATAAAAGCAATGTGCAATATCAGAACAGATCAGCATCTATTGTGCACTATCACAAATAATAAACTAAATATACTAGCACAGGCAGAAAAACTTAGAAGATATGCAGATAAATATAAAGGAAAAGTCCAAAATAAGCAATTTATTGATGACCCAAAAATATTTTATAGAGAATTGGGAAACAAGACAAAAGGAATTGAAATACCACCAAACAAAGAAGCAATATATACATTTTGGAGCAATATCTATGCAGGTCATTTGGAAAATAGCAAAGATGCTAAATGGATAGAAGACATAAAAGAAAGAAAAAAAATTCAAATGTACAGGATATGAAATCAGATGAGCTAACAGCCACAGAAATTGAAACAAAGTTAAGAAAAGCTCCTAACTGGAAAACCCCAGGCCCAGATGCAGTACCTAACTTCTGGCTAAAAGTATTAACATCTTTACATGAAGATTTAGCCACGAGAAAAACTATTTATATGCACATCCTGAACAGATACCAACTTGGTTAACAACAGGAAAAACAAGAGTCCTCCTTTAGAGTGAACCTACAAGCTATCCTACAAACTATAAACCAACAACTTGCCTTCCGATGATGTATAAACTAGACACTGGAATTGATGCTGACAAGAGTTTATTGTCACTTAGAAGAAAACTCAAGCGTAGCAATAGAATAAAAGGGTAAGAAAAGAAAGTCATATGGAACAAAGGATCATTTGTTGTTAAATAAAGTCATAGTGGAGAACTGTAAAAAAGGGAAGAATCTATGTATGGCATGGACAGACTATAAAAAGCATTAGACAGTATCCCACACTCATGGATAAAAGAGTTCTTAAAAATGTATAAGATACAACCTACACTTATCGATTACATTACAGCAACCATGAAACGGTGGCAAACCACTTTGCAGTTAAGGCATGATAAAGGACAGATTATCAGAGACAAAAATTCAAAGGGAAATATTCTAGGTTGATTCTCTGTCATTACTGCTGTTTTGTCTTGCCCTTAACCTGTTGAACACTCTACTTAACAGATTATGTCAAGGCTACAATTTGGCTCCCAGAAAACAGCAAAGCATAAAGACTCATCATCTTTTTTGTGGATGATTTTAAAACTGTATAGTTCACCAGACGAGGAACTGAAAGCACAAATGAAAATGGTGAAAACCTTTTCAGATGCTATAAGAATGTTATTTGATGTTGATAAATGTGCGAAAGCAACCTTTAAAGCAGGAAAGCTACAGCACCAAGAAAACATCAGTTTGAAACAGGAATATAATATAAAAGAACTTGAGCAAGAGGGAGTGCATAAATATTTGGGAACTAATGAAGGATCAACAATAAAACATAAACAAATGCAAATAAAGCTTAGTAAGGAATATTTTAGAAGACTAAAATTAATACTGAAAACAGCATTGACATCTAAGAACAAAGTCCAGGCTGTAAACCAATTTGCTCTTCATGTCCTAACTTACAGTTTTGTAGTGACTGACTGGCCCCAAAAGGTGTTGCATCAGTTGGACAGAAAAACAAAAAGAATGCTTCATACTTATCAAACAATTTATAAGAATCAGTGCAAACTAAGACTATATATTCCCCTTTCTGATGGAGGAATGAACCTCCTCGAAATTGATTGCATGTATAGATCTGCAATTGTAGGACTGCATACATATTTGCTGACATCAGATGACCCAAATATATGAAAGCTTTGAAACATGAGGAGAACAAGTCTAAGATGACTTCCCTGCTTAGTTTAGCAGAAGAATATCAGTGTCAAGTGGGAATGGAAATCAACCCAGATGTTGATAAAAATCAGGCATCAACTGAATGTGCTAAAAAACAAAAGAAAGAATATAAGGTGAAAGATCAGATGAAAAGGCAAGAAATGTGCAAAAAGCATAAATATAGTTGCAGTGTTGATCAGGATCAAATGCAAGAATGGTTAAGGAGAGATACATTTAAATCAAAAGACAAAGGTTAACATTGGTGGCCCAAGTTGACTACTTGCATGTTGATTTACAAAGTCCATTGGACATGTTGGAGAAACAGACAAATGTAAGTTTTATAAAATAGAATTAGAAACAGTCACACATCTTGTTGCTGGTTGTGATATAACAATGGCAGAAGGACTGTATACTGAAAGGCATAATAATGATGCATGACTGTTGCATTGGGGATTGTGCAAACATTATAATACTGAAGTAACTGAAAAATACTGGCAACATGAGCCACAAAGCATTATAGAAAATGAAGTTTATATCACATGGGATCAGCCCTTACCAACAGTTCAAAAAATAGGTGCAATAAAACCAGATATAGTAGTTCATAAAAAGAAGACAAAAGTAACCATCGATCATTGAAATCACTACACCCGATGACTATAGTGTCTTATGTACACAGAGACACAAGGTCATAAAATACCAGGATTTGCAAGCAGAAACAAGGGCAATGTGGAAGGTTACCCAGACAGTTCCAATAGTAGAAGGTGCAACGAGTCTTATAAAATGAATTTACAGTTGTACTTAGATGTGTTACCGATACATGTAACTCTGTACAAATTGCAGAAGGAGTCATTACTGAACCATTACAGGTGCTGTGAAGAGCACTTCTGGCTAACATCAAAGACAGAAACAATACTAATTTCATGAACTTTAATCATACTTTGACATAGGAATGGGATCCATTCTCATCATGGTATTAGAAATGCAAAATACTTTGAGAAAGTAAAAGAGAGATGAACCATGACTGTTAATGTGTGTGAGAAGCATGTTAAATTGAGGTAGCTTTGCTGTTGGGAATGATCTTCTTGTAGGAATATGGGGAGGATTTCTAGTTGTGTGGAAGAACCAGAGAGATTTGACTGGAGAATGTTCACATATATGGATGGCACAGTGGTACAGCAGTTTGTATTGTTGCCTCACAGCAAGAGGTACTCCAGTTCGATTCTCAGGTGGGATGCCTTCTGTGTGGAGTCTGCATGTTTGCCCTGCATTCATGTAGGTTTCCTCCAGGTGCTCCAGTTTCTTCCCACATTACAAAGACATGCATCTTGAGCATTTCTCCCTGGGACTCCACTGAAAATCTTCTTGTTCCAAGTTGGACTTTCCCTGCAAATAAATGTTAAATAAATAAATAAAAACATAAGTAATTAGAGACTAAGTCAGAGTAAATGCCTCTGTATTGCATACTGTTTATGATTAGATCTAGAGATGAGCTTTTACTTTTTTGTATAAAGTCTTGTACTTATGTTAACAGAAGCTGAGTCTTTTCCTGTGACGCTGCTATCGAAGTCACCTAGTAAGATAGTGTTATCACTGATCCCTTTAGGGAATATGTTTAGTAAAGTACTGTTGATGAGAGATGCCAAAGAGGTAGGACGAATAGATACTGATCTCTTAGGCTGATATGAGCAAGGATCCAGTTGGGACTCTTATCATCCTTAGACTTAGATGGGAAAACATCAGTTAAGTGGTTGATTGTTCTCTCTGAGTAGCTGAGAGGCTCCATCACTATATCTTGGACTGGGTCTTTTATCACTGAAGATGATTTATGTAGTTATTCTACATACAGGGAAATGTGTTTATTGCACATATTCATTGTCTGCCCTCTATTTGCACAGTTGTCTTGATCAAATTTTGTTTCTTGTTGATGTTTGTTGCACATTCTTATGTAGATTCTTACTCTGCATATATGTCTATAGCATTTAGCACATGTTGTGTATATACATTGTGGGCAACATCTGTCTAACAGAGCCTAATAATTTCAATGTGGTAAGCTGCATATCAGTCATTGTGATTTAGTGTGTTAGTGCTTCTAAAGATATTTGCTTTATGCTGTCGAGATCATAGACTTAGATGGATGCCACAATGTAGTATATATTGTACTCACTGTATTTAGTTTGTACTATCTGGTGTGATGGAATTAAGATGCAAACAAAGTTCCAGTAATTCATACCATGGCTTTACTTTATGAAATTATTTATATTCAAGCACACATGTACATGCATTTGCCAGGTTTGCTGAGGACATATATGAGTCAGTTCCTGTTGCTCATATGTGGTTCTTTGGTTGATGCTCTGAACTTGAAGCCTGCCAAAGATAGAGACACAATGTATGCTTTTAATGATAGCACTTTCTCCAAGAATCAGTGGCTTCACTTCATTATTTATTAATGAAAGCCTGAAAAGCTGGCATTCCTACAGGATGCATTATTGATAATATATATCTTTATATAACTACCTATATAACTATGGGCAGGATTCACGAAGCCTCCGTGTAAGAGTTACAAGGCTTACACGGAGGCTGCAATTAAACGGTGTGACGTCAGCATGTCATGCATATGCATGAGGGCATGCTGAATCACACCTAAGGCTAACACGGTCCATGTAAGACAGTAGGGGCGTGTCCGTAGGGCGAGCCCTGCAAATGGACATGCCCCCAGAAGAGTAAAAGTCTCGAAAGTAAACGCCCACAACAGAGTCCGTGGAAATGTGAATAAACACAACACAACACATGCCCCCACAGACTATGAACATAAAATGTATAAATGAACATCTTATATTTTTTTTATAAGTTGTAAAGATGTTTGCCCTTGAGTGAGCTCGTTTGCGCCGGCGTGCTCGGCGCTTAGCCACAGTTAGCAGTCAGTGGAAAAGCATATAAGAACTAAATATGCAAAATAAGCCAAGAAGCAATAGCATAGCGGTAGATACATTGGCTGAAGAGGATGCAGTCATGGTTCGAGCCCCCACAACATCAATTTTTATTTTTAGTGAAATAAGCACGAAACAATTCCCTGACATATATGTACATATATAAAATTATATTTTATGTAAAATGTAATGAAATGGGCCATGTATTTTGAAGAAATGTGATAATAAAAAAAAAAAAATGTCAGATGTGCCTATAGCCGAGCTACAGTCTAACAAGTTGAGTATATCTGCCTGTAGGTGAGCAGTGTTTTAACAGGTTTAAAATGAGTGCCCGTAGGTGAGCAGTGTTACAACAGGTGTAAAATGAGTGCCCGTAGGTGAGCAGTGGTTTAATAGTTGTAAAATGAGTGCCCGGGGTTGAGCAGCATTTTAACACGCTGAAACTGTGTGCCCGTAGCTGAGTTGAGTGTAATATGCGTGCTGACAGACAAGCCACGCATAAACCAGCGTGACCCGTTTGCGCGGAGCTGCGCACCGTGCCAACAAGCTAACCAGCGGGCAACGTTGAGCAAGCTGTACCAAAACTGCCTTTACACAGACACACCTCCTAGCCTGTGTAGACAGTCATAAAATATAAAAAGCAATGGCCAGGTTCGAACCCAGGATACCATGCACCATAGTCAAAGTACTGAACCACTAAGGCATGACAGTTGCACTTAGAAATGCAGTAATAGCATATATATAGGAATGAATAGAAAGAGGAGCATGACAAAGCAGGTTTTGTGAAGCTGATACAATTCCAAAATGGCCAATCACAAATAAGTGCGGGAAAAACGGCATATATAAGCCCCATAGGCGGGAATATACAGCATAACCAATTGTAGAACCGACTTGCAGCCAGGATGTCAGGTGTAGAAGAGGGTAGTTGCTTCCGAGCACATAGGTGGGGCATTGAGGAGTCCAAATATATGGTTTGGCTCCTCGTCCATAATCATGAGGCCCAACTCATGCAGGGCCAGGTCCTGTGGGGAGCATATAGGGCTGAGGCGTGGGACCGGTTGGCACATGATCTCACCAGTGCCACAGGAATACCAAGGACTGGTGAGCAGGTCCGTCACCACCATGCGGACCTGAAGAGACGGAAGCAGGACCAACTGAACCGTTGGATCCAGGAGGCCCGGCAAATGCCCAATGCCCCACTACTGAGTAAGTTACATGTAATTATTTATGTAAGAAATTAACCTAGCTGATATTATGGAGATGTGTATTCCAATATTACTTCATTTATATTACAGCTGCAGTTGTCCGTTCTGCAAACCGTCGGGCCTATGGCGATAGGCTGGTGTGGTTGCACCACCAGGCAGGTCAGTAATTCTCTCCCTGTAACTGTAAATAAATATATAAGTATGACAGTTAACAAAAGAGTGCAGTGTAGTCACTAATTAATAAAATGTGCAAGTAACAGTGTAAGAGGGTTTGCAAGTATTGCTTGATTACAAAAGTGTGATGCAGCCTGTAATCCAAACATAAAAATGAAACAAGTCTGAAATAAAGATGTCCCACCTGTAATATAATAGTACATAACCTGCAGCAGGCTGAAAAGTACAGCTGCAGAAGCTGAGTAAAACACATGTGTGAAATATATCCCTGTTGAAATTCAGAAACATGACATAAATGAGACTGTTGGAAAGGATTGTTATAACTAAAGGTAAAACATGTCAATAAAGCCTAGAATTAAGTACCATCCTGAATTGTAAAAATAAAACAAGTGAGAGAGTGTGAGAAAGAGGTATGAATCCACCAATAAAGTAGTAATAACTCCTGAATAAAGTATACTGCAGTCAGTACAGAATGAAATGAATGTGACAGGCAGAACCAAACAGCAACATGTGTTGAAAACAGTACTGCAGCTGGAATGTAAGTCCCAAAATCTGGATATGTTGCTCTCAGTCTGCAATATGCAGATAGTATGGTAGTCTGAAATAACAAACATCCACAGTTGTCTATAGCTATATAAAGCAAATGTAGCAGGATGATGTAGTTGAACAGAGCCAGATATGAATGTGTATGAATAAATATGAAATGTATATTGATGTAGCAGTAACATTCCTATCACCAACCTGAAGTAGTTATCACATAGGAAACTGTAGGCAGAACTGTAGTGTGTATATATCTGCAGCTAGTAGAAATGTACAGCATATGTATTGGTATTTGAAGTTGTTAATTAAATATTTCTTCACCCTACCCTATAACCACAAATAATCCATTCCACGTGAAATTGGTATGTGCAATCACAATTAACACCCCTGGACATTTGTCCTGTTGGTTCATACATATTTGCATGTACATTGATGCATCTGCCCTGTTCATACATCCAAACCTGATGGCCTGTTGCCATCAATCAACCCTGCATGTTGTTGGATTGTGTATTGCTGTTCAAATTATGCATGTGTTATGCTTGCTGTTCAATGGCTTGAATTTATGGGTGTTTGGTTAATGGGAATACTAATGCATGCTGTTACAACTAATTGTGAATGGTATTGTACGTTACTAACCCAAACTGTCATACATAATGCAAAACATAGGACGACAGGGAAGGCGGGTTCCAGCGGACCCACCTCTCCCACCTCAGCTGGCGAGTGCACCTGGCAGTAGTGCCCAGGCCGGACCCTCCTCTGGTGGCCCTGTGCCACCTGCGGGTGGAAGCGCTGCAGGGGATGGGGCTCGTCCCCCCTCTGCAAGCGTGGCCGGAGGAGAACATCCACTCACCCTCCGTAGTGTCCGGACTGTGGTGCGTAGGGAGATCCGGCACGCTGTGCTTGGGCCCCTACACCAGCTTGAGGCACGGGTGGCACAACTCACAGGTGTGCCTGCTGCCCGGCCTACACAGCCCCCAGCACAGCCCCATCCTGGGCAGTGAAGGCACAGTGGCAACTGCCCATGGGTGGGGATCTCAGTTCCACTGTTGCCATCTGTGGGCTCATGGGCTCGAGATATCCAAACATCCGTCCCCCCCCACCCCCCCCACATGTGTTATACACTGCCCCTGTATGCGTCTTGTTTGTCTTTTCTGTTAACCTACCCAACCTACCTCCCCAGTTATACTGACTTCCTGTACCTGACATACCACTCTCACCTGAAAAAAAAAAAAAGGGCACTCTGTACCCACAAAAAAATTACGCCCCATACATAGCTGCCCATTTTGCACACATGTCTGCTGGACATGTAAACTGGCAATTACAATTGGCTGTACAACAAGTATTATTGTTGTCCTTACACCTCTTTCAGGGGTGGAAGGTTTCAAATGTCACACCAAATTACAAACATATGCACAGCTGTTGCTGATGAAGAAATGGGCAGCTATGGGCCTTACCTACATCCCTCCTGCAAAACCCGAGCTTGTTTCCCTACTGTCCTACCCTCTTTGTGACCCCTTTTTCACCACTTTCCTATCTCCCCATTTTCTTTCTTTCAAAGAAAATAGCTGGTGTGCGTGAGAGTAAGCACTTTTAAGCAGTAGTAAGCGGGTGTGCGCGAAGCTAAGCGGCAGTGCGCATGCGTGACCTCCGTGTAAACCAGCGCTAACCCGCTTACAACTGCTTAAAAGTGCCTTAGTCACTCTGAATGACAAGGCCTGTAGTTTTCTCAGCAGCAAAATAAAATACCTCCCTCAGTCTCGACCCAGGACCTTGGAAACACTAGTCTGCATGACTTACCACTAAGCCATGACTGCTATACAAGAACATTGTGCTGAAAGAAATATATCATAAAATAGTAGGAATTAATTTAAAGGGAATATACAAGTCTAGTACACAAAGCATGTCATGTATATTTACTGTCGAATCTAGTGGATTTGTAAAATAGTACTGTGTGCTAAGAAACAGTCATGCTAGTTGGTAGCTGCTAGGTAATAATGTCACAGTAGCATCTGGCAAACCACACACATACTCAGAGCAGGATAAACACAGCCATAGTTGAATAGTTAAGAGTTCAGACATAGCAACTGTGACTGAGTTACAGGGATGTCCCTAATGTGAAAACAAATGTCAACTGTGCCCCACTGACACCCTGCAAAATGTACTAACAGTAGCTTACAGAACAACATGCATTTCAGTGTCTACAACACAGCCTGAAATATGAGAGACATACCAACCCTTACACTCACAGAACAGTGTCCACAGCAAACCAGCATGGTCCCCACCCTGATAATCTGAAAGGGCTATGCCTACCTAACAGACCTTTCTATAGCACAGGCCTGTAATCACAGTGAGAACTGCAATCACTACACAACAGGCTGCATGCAATTAGTAAATGCTGGCTAACAATTGGTGCAGAGGCCATCACATGGACATGTGCAGATACCTACATAAGCATCCTGTACTCCCAGTCCACACATGCAATACTGTCATTGCACCCGCTGGAGGCAGAGAGAGAGAGGGACAGAGAGAGAGAGAGAGAAAACAAAAAAAAGACAGAAAGAAAGAAAGAAAGAAAGAGAAAGAAATAACAAACCTGAAACATCAAGGCAAAGAGGCAGACAGCAGGCCAAGCAACTGCAAGCCTACACAAATAGCTGCAACAAACACAGGTAATGTAAAGTACTACTATAATACTCTACATACTGTGAACCCTCCAGATGTGTTATTGGTCTGTATCTATGTATATGAGGATGTGCATAGGGACGGGGACATACTGAAACTGTCACTGAAGGCTCCACATACATATGTATGTGATGGTAGCTATGTGCACATAGCAATGTAGGTTGTAGTGCAATGTACAAGTAGGTGGTACAGTAATGGGTGTTCAGCAGTACGTTACTGTGTGTATACATATGTGGATCTAAAAAGGAGTATATATATATATATATATATATATATATATATATATATATATATATATATATATATATATGTGTATATGTATATTGAGAAATGTATGTGTATGTATGTATATATATATATATATATATATATATATATATATATATATATATAATATGCATATGTGTATACATAGATAGAGAGGGATGTAGAAATACATGGAAAGATATAGTTTCACAGTAGCATAGTTTAGTACTGGGCTATCTGCAGACAGTGTATAGAATAGATTTAGAAACCTGCACCTCTGTATAGTAGTGACACAGTGAAGACTCCCCTACATAATAGCATTAGTGTACTGTGCCTCTGTGTAGTAGTGACACAGAGAAGACCCCTGCTGTAAACCTATGATCTCCCATCCACTTGTCAAGAATGCACATGAAGAGTGTCAGTGAGGGTCTCTGCCTAACATGAACTGGGATCCTGTTCCACAGTATGGGAAGCCTCTTAGTGATGGATCTGTCCTTACAGTATCTCCTATTCATATGTGTGATGAGGTTTAAATCTGTAGCTGTTGTGCTTCTGATGGATTTGGATTGTATGAGGTGGAACATGTCCATCACTACCAGATTGGACATGGCCTACTACATCAGGCACAGATCACCCCTACGTAGGCAGTATGCTATGGAATAGAGCATGAGTTACATTAGTCTGGCAGCATATGACAGTTGTTGCAGACCCTTGATCCACCTGGTGATGTACTCATGGGGTCCCCCTAGCTGTTGCAAGTGCCAGGTGAGGTACATACCAAATGGGGCATAGTACACAGTCATGGGCCTGATAAGGGAGGAGTATAAGGGTACAATGACCCCTTTTGATGTGGATGTGAATCCCTTCATGATAAGGTGGGCAAGATAGGAAGTCCATCAAACCACTTCGGCAACGTGGGTGTCAAATGAGAGGTCAGCATTGCACAGTGTCACCAGGTCTCCGATTACTTTGTCTGTACTCAGTGGGTTATTGTCTAAGTGATAATATGTAGGTACCTTGTCCATCCAAAAGGGTATGAGTATACATTACATGGCATGCAGTGTCAGGCCATGACCCCGCCACCAGTTGTTGGTGTCCGTGAGGCCTGTCAGTAGGATGTATGTGTCAGTAGGTGTATTGCCTATGGCGCCTAGTATGCAGTCATCTTTGAACATTGTCAGCCACTACCCTCCCATGTCTGCTTCCACATCTGAGAATGATATGCCGAACATGAGCAGCCCCAGGACAGAGCCCTGTGGGACACCACATGTGACTGGCTCTGAGTCTGACATGGCACCAGTGAGGTTGACTATAGGGTTTCTATCCATTAGCTGGTTTGCAACCCATCATGTGACATATGGATTTACATGTTAGCTGTTGATCATGTCTATGATGGCAGAGTGCGGTATTGTGTCGAATGCTGTAGGCAAGTCCAGGTAGGCTGTATGGACCGCTATGCCCTCAGCAATGGCTATAGTGACTGATTTGAAAAGGTCAACCAGGTTCATAAGGCAGGATCTGCCCTCTACAAAGCCAAACCAGGTGGGATCAAGTGTCTAAGTCCCCAATGTCTCTGTGTATGGGTACCATAATGATCCTTTCCATAGTGTTGCAGACCAGACTGGTTAAGCTTATGGGGCGGTAGTTACCAGGGTCTGTAGAGGTGCCTCCTGTGTGGAGTGGGACTACTGTTGCTGTATGCCAGTGTCCAGGTACATATGCTGTAGTAAGGCTACGGCTGAATAGCATGTACTGTGCATGTGTAGCTCCTCTTGCAGTTCATGTAGCATGCAACCTGCAATACCGTTGGGTCCCATTGCTGCTGTGTTTACAGCTCCACTGAGGGTGGTTCCCAGCTGGACATCTGAGATGACAGGGAGGTTACAGTCAGCTGGGATAAGTAATTCCACATGTGTGGGTGAGGGAGTGTAGAAACCTGCACTGAACCTGTCTGCCAGACTGTTGGCAATATCTGTGTGTTCAGTGTAGCGTATGTCACTGTGAACTAACTGTGAACACAACTGAGGGTTCCCACCCAGGTGTGTAACATAGCAGAGGAAGGCCTTGTGGTTATCTGTAGTGACCATAGCGATGTCCCTCTCATTGTTGGCCTTGCATGTTTGTACGACAAAACCTATCTTTCTACTACTGCTGATGAGAGATGCTGTAGCTCTATGGAAGTATGCTCTGCCGTGCAGTAGCTACCATCTGTTGTTATACAAGTTGTTCAATGCTGGGGTCCACCAGACAGGATGCCTGCCCTTGGTGGAGAGGGTCATGGTTCCATTTGTGATTGCATGATCCATGCATTCTTGGAGATGTCTGTAGAAGCATATGTGAGGGTGTCTGCATTGTGGGAACTGGATTACACTGGCCCAGTGGGCATTAAGAATACCAACTCAGTTATAAGACGTGTAAAGTCGGCATGTGAGAGGTTTCCCACTGTAGTCTGTTGTGTTGTGGGGGAGGTGGGATATGTATATCTAGGGTGATTAGTCTGTGGTCAGATGTGACTAGTGAGGGGTATACTTCCAGTGTGTAGCACATTGTCCCCATGTTTGTGATGATCAGGTCTAGTATATTATCTCCTGTTGTGGGAGAGGTGACTAGCTGTTCCATTGCATTTGACATAGTGAATTCCGGGAACCTTTGGTCTAGGGTGCTTGGGGTAGAATAATGCACCCAGTGTATGTTAGGGTAGTCGCACTATCCCAATATGATGGTGTGTGGTGGGACATTCATATCCTCCAATGTCTACAGGAAGGCCGACTGTGGTCCCTCAGATCGGGAGGGTGGTCTGTAACATGCTACCAGTTGTATAGCAGGTTTGCCTATGGTTATCTGCACCTGGATGGTCTGTGATGCTTCATGTGTTGCCACTAACCTGGAGGTGTGTGTGTCCCCTATGAATATGGACACACCCCCTCCCTTTTTGTTTTGTCCCGAGTCCTGGGGCCAGAATGCATGATACGGGATATAGCCTGGTACCACTGGTGTGCTCTCAGGAGCCTTGAACCAGGTTCTCACTTACTGCACAGACATCGAGATTGGTAGAATATGTACGTACAGATATATGTAATACACACATACATATATAGATATCTGTAGAGACTTACACATATACAGATAGATCTGACTGACAACAGATATGTCTGTATATGACTATCTCTCACTCTCTGTCCCACCCCCTCACACTCACACTCACCCTGTGTCTCTCTCTCACTCTCCTACCTCTCTCCCCACATCTATATGTATATATCTACATCTATATATACATATGATATATACATATATACAAACAGATATATATCCATATAGATATAAATATATCAATACATATATATATATATATATATATATATATATATATATATACATATATATACATATATATATACGTATATGGACTGTGTGAGGCACATGTGTGCAGATGTCTTGCTAGACGTGCCTGGTGTCACAGGCATGGAGTGAACACCAGTGTGGATACTGGAGTACCATACCCCATTCAAAAACACTGACACCAGTAACCACCACATATGTACATGCCTGCCCACCACTGCATGTGTCAGGGGGGAACAGGGTCAACAAGTGTACAATAGGCTCCACATCGATACACACAGTGGCACACTAGTCCTGTAATACCTGTACATGGAATGTGTCAGCGGACATGGTGTGTCAGCTATGGACATGTAGGTCACTGTACCCCTCCACACCCCACAATGTCCTACACGGTATGTACCTCCCATGACAGCTACAGATATGGTGAAGGACACAGACATATGCAAGTAACTGTGTCAATGCACTCAAACACCACAGAGTGCACACAGACTACCTACATAGAGGTTACCACTGCTGGATATACATAGTTCGGTCACACCCATGACAGTTGTCTCCCAACCATGGTAACACCTCCAACATCCACAACACAAATTACCTACATCTGTTGTCCTTGTCACTGCAGTATAGAGCACATGGTGGAGGTATGGGACCCTACCCACAGATATGACATACCCTGTAGTAGACCACACAGAATTAAGAAGCAAGCCTCCCCATGAGTAGATGTCAGACATACCCCTGCTGAATGTTATGCTGATAGGTAATATGCCATATGAGTCACCCTGTGTAACTGTTTGTAAGGAGCAGGTACGATCATAACACATGTGTCACAAGGGGCAGGGTAGCATGACAGTCTGCTGCTGTAGGCCCAGGGCCAAAAGCACACTACCTACCTAGGACACAATGCACACCCATTAACACATTGCAAATGGAATATGTGAGGTGGAATGAGTGTGTTAGTGACTGGGTGCATGTTGTGTACTGGTGTGATTGCTCACCATGACTGTCTGTCTGTCATGGTAGTGTGTGTCCTTGGTGTGAGGCCAGAGACAGGTGTGTGGGGTATTGCGATCAACACATACTACATTGCCATATGTTGTGCTGTGTTACCCTGTATGTCACTGTGGTGTAGGTAGGGTTATGGCAAGTAAGAGTAGTGTGCAGTACCAGTGAAATATGTAACGTGCATTGTGTGCAGTGCATGGGCTGATAATGTTCCCCATACAGTACCTTGATTCAAATCCCCAGTGTGAGGTTGTGTATTGTACCTGAAACAGTGCGTTGACTGCTGCAGTATACTAGTCTGTTGTATGGAGTGTGCCAGGTACTGTTGCACAGTTGTTGGATGAGCACTGATATCTGGTCATGTACATGTGTATCCCCCAATAGACAGACAGATGCTATATATGGTACCTAAGTTATATCACTGCAGTCAAGTATAATGTATATTATGTGTGCTATAGTCTGCTGACAGATATTGCTGACATATTTCCCTTCTCCTTTTCAGGGACATGGTTCACCAGCGGAACCCAGTCTACTCCGCTGCAGAGGAGGAGGAGATACACCAGAGCCTGGTGCGGGATTTCGCTGTACTCTTTTCCCGCACCAGCCAGAACCAGCAGGAGAGGGCTGCACTGTGGCAAGACCTGGTCCGTCGGGTAAATGACATAGGCACACATAACCGGACATATGAGCAGGTACGCCATCACTGCAGTGATTTAATTAGAAATGTCCATCAGCGTGCATCAGATATCCACAGGCAGCAGCTTGCCACAGGTGGTGGGATGGCTAGACATCCCCCCTCACCAGACTGGAGGGACTACTCCTGAGTGTTGTGGCTCCAGCACAGCAGCAACAACAACAGCATACATGTGTAATGATGGAGGCTGGAGCCACACAGCAGCAGGACACTGAGCATGCAGGTAACATGCCATGTGTATAGTGACCATTCTGTACACTGTTAGGTTATGCATGTGTGGGGTGTGTCCTCGATTTGTAGCTGTTATCTTGGTAATTATTGTGCATTAGTGATAACCTCATTATCTGCAGTACACCTGTGGAAGCTAACTGTTGCACTACTGAACTGTAACATGCCCACAGTATCAATGGCACAGTTGTGCCCACTGACAATAAATGTCTCTTTTCTGCAGGTCCCTCTGGTGTAACAGCAAGGCAGCCTATCCATGCTGGTGAGTGTGTAATACCATTACCTTCACTACTCTGGATACTAATAGTAATAATAGGCTGAAGCAGTAGTGCTATGTGTTTGATTGCAGGTGTGTTTGTGTCTGTGGGTTGATATCTCATATACTGAGGTGTGTGCATGTGTGCATGTGTGCATGTGCCCATGTGTGCATGTGTGCATGTGTGCATGTGTGCATGTGCATGTGTGCATGTGTGCATGTGCCCATGTGTGCATCAGTGGTGGCATTGTGTACACATTGTAAACTGTGTTTCCTGTCTTACTCCCACAGGTTCTGGTGCTGCTCTGGTGTCATGCAGCAGGGAACCTGAAACAGCTGCTGTGGATAGTGATGATAGTACCTGTGTAATGGCACAGGTAGGTGTGCCAGGGTCCATCATTGGTCAGCCAATTGACACTACACAGCTGTTGACCCCATCAATGTGCACAGTCATCCTGCCAATACATCCTTTGTCACCAATGTCCCTAGGTGATGGACAGGATACAGTGGGCATTGACCAGGGTAATGTGGTACCAGTGGCACATGCATCCCCACACTGCAGCCATGGCCAGGGCCCTGACATGGTACCGCACAGGCAGACATCCATGGGTTCTCGTGGGAGCATCCGTGGGTGTACTGCCCCTGTCAGACATGCCCACAGAGGTCTTTCAACCCCAGCTATGTTTCGGGCTGTAATGCAGGCACAGTCACATATGGAACGGTACACCAGACAGGGTCTGAGGGAGCTGAGAGCATGTCGCACAGCCATGAGTGACAGTATGCGTGATGTTGCGGCTGCCATCCGCAACTTCACCGAGGTCATTGACAGACGTTGGGGGGACACATTAGATCTGTTCCACAACTATATATCCATGAGCCAGGGCAATGGTGGACGGTTGAGGCGTCGACGTGGCCGTATGCCAGCAACAGCAGCAGCTGGCAGCCATCGCGGACGGCAACAGGGCCACGGCCGCTCACATAGTGCCAGCAGCAGCCCCAGCAATGCTGGGTCTGTGCTGTCATCGGACCGCCCTAGGAGACCATGTGCACATGGTGCTGGACAGTCCCAACAGGGACCTGTCTCCAGTCAATGAACACCTGCTTCTGATGACAGTACCCAGTCTGGATTGGTACCTGATACGGTCCGTAGCACCCCTGCCAGGCACAGGTACCATGTCCGTGGCCACAGACAGTGATCTGTATGTCCTGGCAGGTACAGTCTGCGGCTGTCCACAAACACCTGTATATGGCAGCCATGAGGTGGGACTGTGTGCATTCATACACACATGCAAAGTGATAACACCTAGGGCTACCGCATACACGCACACACTGCATCAACATTGCCCCATCTTGTACTGCTGTCCCTCACCAACACACACACACAGACATGTCAATTGGTTGTATCAGTGGCAGACTCAGGCATACCAGGTACACACCCTGTGCATATGATGAAACTGTGCCACCTCCTGCAATCTGTAAGATCATTGCAGGAACAGGTTAACATGGTGCTGACACACAGGGTGATTACATAGACGTATTGTAATAGTATGATGTTGACAACAGTACAGTGTAATTATAGCATTGTGGGTATATACCAGCATGCCTGATGCAGTTACTGTATGAATGTCATTGTATTGTTTTGTACACCCATACTAATTACCACATGTTCTGTCTGCACATCTTTGCATACTGGTGGTGAGGCTGTGAAGGGATGGCCACCTACATAGGTAGCACAGGGGATACAACAATGTGCATATTGATACTCAATGATGGCCATGTCAACTGTGAGTTGCATGCTGTCCACACACGACTCTGCAATGCAGATGTTTCAGGATGTTGATATCTGTGCAGTACTACACAGCAGGTTCAGGGCTCACAAGAGCACACTAGCACTACAAGGTCACACCTCATACCATGCATAACAGCACCAAAACACAGTACTAAATATGACAGGAGGGAGAGTGTCCATAGATGTCAAGGATACTGTGGTGCCAGGACAGGTAGCATACATCATACTACATCTGGAATTGCTGAGTGAGGGCTCAGTGTCTGTTATTTGACATGTGTATTATTACAGGTATGAGCACTTGGGTATCAGGCCAGTTATTCAACATTATGAAGGTACGTGGTCTATACACTTGTGGGGGTTGCGGCTGGACCCAGCCCGTTTGACCTGGGAATGTCTGGGTACTGGCTTAGAGTGCCTGCATATATGCACTGTTACATACTGGAAGTCGTACACCTTGTTTGTTGTAGCATAGTCTACATACAGGCCTGCTGACTGTAGCTTTGTTTGCATGCATGTTTGCCTGTTATGTTCCTGAAACACTGATTCCACCTGCGGTGCAGATATACAGTGCCTCTGTGGATCCCTAGTGACATCTGTGTTGCTTACTGTACTGATGTCCATGTGTCACTTGACAGAATGTCACTGTTTGTCCTGTTTGCATGTAGCTTGCCTGTAACACATTGCATATGACGTACCTCATATTTGCTCAAGACAGCATTCATATATGCCAGCACTAACAATTCAGGAGCACTACACCCTCACATAGTCACCTTGAGTACCTTGTTCCCCATTGGCCCTATGTGTCGTTACTTAGTATGGAGTCACAATGCTATAGTAGCATGTGCAAAGGTCACCTGTCGATCTACTCTCAGGTCCAGTTGGTGAATCTGTGAGTCATGTGGCAATGTTACAGCTGCCTCATGTACACAGACAACCCTCTTCCCTTCCCATACATGTACAACACATGTGAGAGATGCAACCACATAGCCAAACTGGGGGCTAAGCTCTGTTTACACAGCACTGGCATTCCCTGTCAGGTGGAGTGGGATACTACAGTGAATACAGTACCAGTCTCCCATAGACCTGCCACAACCACAATCCAAACACAGACACACACAGGTACATTATTGGGCTCTCAGAATAGCATCCTGCCTGAGAAGCTGACACCTGCAAAGCAGACACACAAGCAAATATTACGCCAGAGCAGAGCACATGCGACACATAGCTCACAAAGCCTGTGTGCCAAACAGTCAGGCCATATGGCTAGACAACACACCTGCTACGGCTGTATGAGGTACCTCTATTGACATGTACACGGTGGTCCTGCTCCCAGGCTGAACAAGGTGACGGTCACGCTGAGCTGCCCATCGGGCACTATGATCCACCACATAACACAAGCAAAGCAGTCACTCCAAGGCATGTAGCAGTATGACTCAGTCATTGTCTGTGCCAGTGTGTATGACCTCTGACGCACCTCCCTGGACTACATTTTAGGGGACATGGAGGGGCTCTCTGAGGTTGTGGCACAGGCTGGTATGACCCTGGCTTTGGGTAGCATCTCACCCTCACCATGAATGCTGCCACAATATGTAGACAGGAACATCGGTTTCTGCACTTAATGTATCTTTCAGTGACATCCAAAGGGGATCCAGTGCCTGTCAGTGTGGGATTACATGCTGGACATGCCACATTGCTTTGCTTGGGACAGCTTGCACCTGTCACCCATGGGCCATTGTATATTGGCAGAGGCTGTTGCTACACACATACTGCCTTTGTATGCAAGGCTGACATTAAATAGCCACCTACACAGGTAGCAAATGGGATGGGACACTAATAGCAATGCTACTCAACAGCAGCAGTGTAAACCTCAAGATACATACAGTGGAAACTGTCCTTAGCATGGGGTACAGCAATATCCGTGCAGTAACAGACTCCTGGTACAAGGCTCCCAGGTGCACACCATCAGTGCCAGGTCATTCCTGATACCATGCTTGTCATCCCCTACACATGCACCAAAACAGAACATGGGGGATGTATCCAAAGGCACCTCAGATACACACACCCCCAGGTTGGTGGCACTGCACAAAGCATCAGAGCCTCTCCATGTGCAACACACAGTGGGTTAGACTGCCTTCAGGTTTATAGCCTGGCACACACCACACTCCCATACCCAGGAAACCCACTTGGCCTTCCTGACAACACTGGGAATATGACAGTCTCTACACACACCATTATATGGTTGTACTGCAACTACCCAAACATACAGTGTGAGCATTATTCTAGCTGCAAGACCCTATCTGAAGGTGTCTTATCATTCATTCCCTGTATTGCTATGGAACAACTTGTTACCACTCCCACAAGTGGTGACAACATGCTGCACCTGTTCATCACCAACATGTGGACTATATGCTCCAGACCAATCATGTATCCCTCACTGGTGGGATGACACCATCTACAACCCACACTGTATAGTCACATACCACATGCAGCCCCTGCACAGAACACCCCAGTCATACAGTTGTCTGATGCATATTCCATGTATTCACATGAGGCAGGCTTTGGACATGGGAACTCTTGCAGTTCACAGGTACATATGTGTAGGTGGCACACACATACATCATGTGTGCATTGACATTACTGATATAATGTATGTCATGCAATATTGGGAACAACACCCCACACACATGGACAAACTGTGTGACAAAATTACACATGGAATTTGTAGGATACAAACCTCTACCTAACTATGTTATGACACTAGTGAGAGACACATTAGCAGAGGGCGCTATTTGCATTACTGGGGGGATTGTTTACTCCTGCTGTACTTATAGGGTGCTGACATCATCAGTGTTTAGACAGTGGAATATGCAGCATGTGTTGTGTAGTACTAGTTGCCAAAAGGGACATTTCTCATATACATGGAATTGCACACACTACTCCCTCATAGACAGTCACACACACACTGGGCACTTGCAGGATTCAAACCCCTACCTAACTATATTATGACACTAGTGAGAGACGCATCAGCGGAGCACGCTATTTGCATTACTGGGGCGATTTCTTTCTCCTGCTGTACTTATAGGGTGCTGACATCATCAGTGTTCAGACAGTGGAATATGCAGCATGTTTTGTGTAGTACTAGTTGCCAAAAGGGACATTTCTCATACACATGGAATTGCACACACTACTCCCCCCATACACAGTCACACACACACTGGGCACTTGCAGGATTCAAACCCCTACCTGATTATGTTATGACACTAGTGAGAGACGCATTAGCAGAGCACGCTACTTGCATTACTGGGGGGATTGCTTTCCCCTGCTGTACTTATAGGGTGCTGACATCATCAGTGTTTGGACAGTGGAATATGCAGCATGTTTTGTGTAGTTAAAGTTGCCAAAAGGGACATTTCTCATACACATGGAATTGCACACACTACTCCCCCATACACAGTCACACACTGGGCACTTGCAGGATTCAAACCCCTACCTAACTATGTTATGACACTTGTTAGAGACGCAGTAGCAGCGCGCTCTATTCACATTACTGGGTATAATTTCTGCTCCTGACATATGTATAGTGTGCTGACATCATTATGGATGAAGAGGTATGTACATCTGTTACTATCCATCAGTAAGGGGGAGAGCATATCTATGCATTAACTTTGCACAGGCACAGTGGCCTACTGTACTGTTGTGACAGACGCCAAACACACTATGGATAGCCTTCTGTATTTCCTAGGGAGAACGGTCAGGTATTGCACTCTATGGCCATATGTTTACCTGTCAGATGCATGTATATGTTGCTCATATACTGTTTGTGGGTCTTTATTGCCATAGCCTTCCCTATCTCTATAAACAATGTGTGTACTGTGGGAGATGTTTGCATATGAGTGGGATCCAGTACTTTACTTATGTCTCTGTTGTAACTTCACTGTGTGCACTGGGCAGATGTCTGTATTGTAGGAGGTTCCTGTGTTAACACATAGAAATGCCAAATATGTGTGTGCAACTGCTGAACTGTGACATGGCCTAAGTGTGTGAGCATGCCCAGTTCACAGTTTGTATGGCTTCTTGACTGCCACATCTCATTTATCTAAGTGTGCGAGCATGCCCAGTGTGACCTTTCCTTATGTTTGGATCTGTGGACCACCACATTTCTGTTTGTGTGTGGATGCCATCTATATATCACATGTACAGTTGAGTGTTGGACATCAGGTTGTGTTCTTACTGCCCGACTGCTGTGTGTCTGAACCTAACAGGCATTATGCTGTGCCTGCAGGGTCACCATGGGATAGTTTGCATACAGTTGTCATCATCCTTTCCTGCTGACCAAACAGTTGTATTGTTGTCTAGTGTACTGGTGCAAAACTTTCACTGTGGTGGACAGTATAATCGGTTTCAGTCCTATCACTGCTTGTAATGTTTATAGTGAGCACACCAGACTGGTTGAGGGCCAGTTGTGCAGATATGACCATGTTGCATTTTGTTCAGATATGGACAGCTTAGTACATGATTGTCTGACATTGTTAATGTATTCCACAACTTGTGTGGTCAGTGACAAACAATGGCCATGTGCCCTAGTCCATTTGTAATGCTAGTCAGAGAGTGTTTGTCCTTCAACACACATTTACTGGTGTTTGCCATGACATATGTCACTGTTAGTGTGCTGTGCCTCTGTCTACCCATGACATACAGGTGATATCCAGGGTACACCTGCCATATCCCATCCAGTCATCATGATTCCTCTGGATGAGTCACTGAGGGACTCCCTGGATATCCTGTACTGGGAGTTTAGTCGTGAGTGGAGTGAGCTTCTGGGTTGTGGACCAATCAGTACAGCATGTCCTGTTTATGTCTGTGCTGGGGTTCAGGCCTGTCAGCTGCATAGGTCACCAGCATTCAGTGTTTACATGGTGCCAAATGTCCATTGATACCAGGTTGGTCATGGCTCTAAACATCAGGCACAGTTCACCTCCAGCCAGACAGTATGGCACTGTGTGGAGCTGCAGTTACTTTACTTAGGCGACACATGGCATCTGTTACAGCTCTGCAATCCTCCTGGTGGGGTATTTGTGTGGTCATTCCAGTTGCTACAGGTGTCTGCTATGGTATATCCCTGAAGGGCCATTGTACACAATTGTGAGGCTGCTGATGGATGACTGGAGAGGCACATTGACCTACCCTAACCAAGCTGTGATTACCTTCATGATTAGGTGGGTATATGGTATGTTTCTGTAACCACTACAGACACATGGTTGTCACATGCAGGATATGTATCACCTTGCGTCCCCAGGTCTCTTATTGCTCCTGATGTACTTACTGGGTTAACACCTATGTGGTAATTTCTGGCCATGTACTGTGTTTCCACAGGGGTTGACTATACCCTATTCTGCATTTAGCTTGTTGACATGGCTGTGGCACCACTTTTGTGTTTCTATGTGTGCCTTTTGTAGGTTGCTTGTGTCAGCTGGAGGGTCCGATATGGTGGCCAGTTTGTCGTCCTCTGCAAACCTGTTCAGACAGAGTCCTACCATGTTGGCCTGTACCTATGTGACATATATAGCATACAAGAGGGTTCCCAGGACCATGCCTTGTGGGATGCCAGTTGTACCTGGTTTGCAGTCTGCCATGGCTACAGCATGTCTGCCAGGTCAGTTCTGTCCTTGAGCTGGTTTGCAACCCTTCTACTTGCATAGGGGTTTATAGTTAGGCTGGTGAGCTTATCTGTACCGCCAACTAGGGTATTGTATGGAAGGGTTTAGCAAGGTCCAGATAGGCTGTGTGATCGACATTCCCCACATCACTGGGCTTGGTGCATGTTTCACATGAGTCAGACATGTGTACGGGTCAGGATCTGCCCTATGACAGCCACACTGGGTAGGGTCCAATGTCTATAGGTACCCAATCTCGTTATTCATGGGATCCATGATCATCCTCTACATTACTTTGCCAACCTAGATATTCGGGGTTGAGGGGTGATAGTTTGCAGTATCCATTCAGGCACCCCCTTTGTGGTGTGGGACCACTGTTGCTGTACACCGCTCTTTGGGTACATATCCTGTGGTAGGACTGATAGTGCACAGTAATGCTATTTGCTGTTCCATTCTTCTTACAGTACTTGTTGGACACAACCCAGGACACCATCTGGTACCATTGATGCTGTGTGCTGTGCTTTGTGGATGCTGGCTGTTACCTCAGCATCTGCAATGTTGGGGGGCCAGCACTCTCCTGGGATAGATATTTGGCAGTTAGGTGCTGGTGGGGAGTTTGCAAAGAACCTGTTAGGTAGGATGTTGGCAATGTGTGTGGGTTTGGTGTATTGTTTGTGATATTAGAGTGCTGCAGAGCATATCTGTGGATTACCACCATGGTTCCTACCATCAGGTAGGACAGCTGTGTAATAATCCTTTGTGTCCTGCACAATTTGTATCATCATAGGTTCATAGGTTCATACTAGGCTATCTGCCCTGGCCTTGTTTGAGCACGGACAGACTGTGTGTGGGTCTCAACACCCCTTGCAATGTGCATATCATGCCCATGTAGGGTTTACTTTCCTAGATGTGACACAGGGATGGCCCCCAGTGTACACCTGCTATCTCCCATGCACTTCAGCGGATTTCTCTTGTTGAGTTTGTGTGTGGAGCTCAGCCTATCATGGACTGGGATTCTGTTCCAGAGTGTCCTGAGCCTCTGGGTTATGGATCTGTCCCTCCAGCACATCCTATTAATCTATGTGTAGAGGTTCAGATATCTCACTGTGGTGTGTCTGCTGGATTTGGGGTTTCTGCAGTGGAGCATGTCCATTCATTCTGGATTGGGCATGGCCTTGTACATCAGGCATACATCACCTCTGACTGTGCAGTATGCTTCTGAATTGGGCTGTGGTTTCTTCAGCCAGGCTGCAGATGTCCAATGTTTGGACCCTTTATCTTGTTGGTGGGGTACATTTGGGGTCTTTCTGACTGCTGCATGTGTAAGGTAAGGTACATGCGGACTGGGGCATAGTTGTCATGTATGGGCCTGATAAGGAAAGGGTATGGGGACACAGTGACCTCTGTAGCTCTACATGTGCATCTTTTCATATTAAGGTTAGCAATATAGCAGGTCTTCCTGGCCACCTTGGCAATGTGTGTGTCACATGACAGGTTACCGTCCACTTGTGTCCCTAGGTCCATGACTACTTCTTCCATACATAATGGATTGCCACCTATGTCATACTTTGTGTGTGCCTTGTTTGGTATTTGTTGGGACATTCATACTCTGACTTGTCTTCAGGAAGGCTGGCTGGGGTACCTGGGTTTGTGTGTGGGGTCTGTAGCAGGCTTCAAACAGGTACACAGTTTGAGACAGTGTTACTCGCCCGTGGATAGTCCATGCTGCTTCTTGCTGTGGTACCAACCTGGGGGTGTGGTTATTCTTGATAATTACTGGTAGCCACACTCCTATTGTCGTGTGTTCCATGTTTTGGAGCTGTAGAGCATGGTATGAGGCATAACCTGGTAGTATTAGGGTGTTCTTCTGGGCCTTGCCCAGGTTTCTGTTACAGAACACATATTACCATTCTCCATGCTGTGGTGGGTTTGGTCTGCATGCACCTTGCAGGTTAGATGTCTGGCATTGGGTAGCATTACGTCCAGGTTATTATCCCTTGTGCTACCTATGTTGGTGGGTTTGTGTTTCCAGACTTACCTATTCCAGGCACAGTGGGGGTGACAGCAGCCTTTGCCAGTATCTACACAGCCAGGTGTGCTGGGTGCATGCCATCCCTAGCAGGTGGGGCATCATGTCTTGCTCGGCATGTCAGCCCAGGCTGTCAGCCATGTGTTCCCCCTTGCTAACAGCAATACCTCCGCCAATTATTGTACTTGATCTTGTTGTCTTCATAGTGTGGCATCATGCTTGGTGAGGGTGAGATGTTAGGTTGGGTCTTCATGTTTGCATATACTAGATGGTGTTACATTGCTTAACACATGGCAATCATGCCTCAGGTGGTGCTGCAGGGCTGCCTCTGTCGGATGCACATACTACACTCCCTGTACATGTTTGAGAGCAGGTTATGTCATTTTAGGCATCCCTGTTACTATATGAGTGAGTCAGAGAGGGGTATCATTCCCAGGGTTCCTACTGAGCCAGTGTATGTGCTATGCATTGCCTCTTTGCCAAGGCCAGGGTATACTGGGCATGCCTCCTTCTGCCTACTGGGGCAGGCTCAGGTTGTTCCTCCTCCGAGTCACTCTCTGCCTGTGATGGCCTTGGCAATGGTGGGGGCCTGTTTGGCCCGGCCCTATGCTGATCCTGCTGCAGCTGTTTTTGCAGGATCATATTATGTAGCATAGCACATACAATGACAATTTGGGTACATGTAGTTGGTGAGTACTGCAAGGCTCCACCAGATGTGTCCAGACACCGGAACCATGACTTGAGCAGCCCAAACACACGCTCTATTACATTACGTGTTTGTGCGTGTGCCTCATTATGGTGTTCCTGTTCAGGTGTGTGTGCGTTTCTGATGGGTGCCATCAGCCACAGCTCCAGTGCATAACCTGCATCCCCCACTAGGTGTCCATGTGGGATGTCCCCATTGGCAAATGTCTAGTACAGCTGCATCAAATGCCAGATATGGGAATCATGGTAGCTCCCAGGGCAGCCAGCGCACACATTCATTATTATGCCCTGGGCATCACACATGACCTGGCAGTTAATGGAGGGGAAGCCCTTGTGGTTAATGTAGGCCCTAACCCGCTCACCAGCTGGTGCTTTGATGCATAAGCGTGCAGTCTATTGCACCCACTACCTCAGGGTATTAAGCTATTTGCTGGAAGAGACGCATATTGCTGGCCAATACCTCACGGGCATTGGGGAAATATACATGATCACCGACATGTGCTGACATGGCATCCAGGAACTGGTGCAGTACCCTGGAGGCTGATGCCTGTGATATCCCCATCATATCACCAGTTGGTCTCTGGAAGGTACCTGTTGCTAGTATTCTTAAGCCAACACATACCTTGGTTTCCACTGGGATGGGTTCCCCTCCGTTGGTTCTGTGTGTGAGGCATGGCCTGCACAGCTCGACAATTTGTTGCAGGAGATCTCTGTCCACTCTATAGCGCTCCACTATCTCCAGCTCATGTAACCCCTGGTAGGTGACCCTGGGCCTGTACACTCTTCTCCGTCTCCTCACTGTGGGTTGTCTGGCAGCATTTCCATTATCACCACCCTCAGCAAGTCTCCTATGTCTCCTTATGACAGCTATGGCAGCCCCTAGCATGTTTGGTCTGAGTGCAGCTTTTTCAGTTTTCACTTCTACTAGCTTACTCCTGTCTTGCAGTATCTCTTGAGAGAAACATACTGCAATGCTGTTTGCAGTGTTTTCAGTGCTGGGCTGGGCTTATATTTGGCCTGTGTAATTGCCTGCTTCTAATTGTTTTCACCTACTACCTCTACAGGTATTCCCTGTTAGTTTCCTACGATTTCTCCTGCTTCCTTTTCCTCGCTGTTTCCTCAGGGGGGAGCAGCGCGCATACCAGTGAAAACACGCTCACAGTGGCTACCACATGCGCACACATGCTTACACGGACTAGAATCTGCTTATTCGGGTTAAAACGCACGCACGCCAGTGCAAACAGGTTTACAGATCTTTAAACAGGCTCCTACATGCTTACTCTGCCTTACACGCTTGCACTCTGTATTAATCACGCCTTCCATTTCTTGACTTTCCCATGCTTATCTGTTGACACTCCTCTTTTTCTGCTGTGTGATTGCTATGTTTCACATACCACTTTGCTCCAATGAGCTTGCTTTCTTCCTGACATTCCCCCCTGTGATGTCACCTATCTCCTACTCTGTTACTCCCCCTTATCTAACTCTTACACTACACGGACTGTGCTCATTTGCAATGTGACAGTGTGATTTACTATCCTACCATTCATTTACATAGGATTGCCTACTAATGCTTAGTTACATGTCTTACACTCAGCTTCCCCCCTTAGCAACCACTAGACGGTGGCCATGTTGTTTTTGGTCTGCTAGTCCCTGCATTGCAAATCCATGCATTACATAAAACCCACATTTGTGAGTTTCTAACCTTCATTTTTCAGTTTTATATAGTGCAGCCCATTTGCGCGGGGCTGCGCTGCATTTAAACATCGCCGATCTCCGAAAAAAAAATTCTTGTTTTTCTTGTTTGCATCAGTTTACCATGCCAATGGCCACATATTTGGCCATTGGCATGCTGTCTGTAACATTTGCACACTTTATTTGGAGCTGTCATGGCTCCGTTGTGTTATTTGCAGTAACGTACTCAGTTGTCAACTGAGTACATTTCTACAACTAACACGAATCTTACACGGGCTGGTTTGCATGACTTTCGGCTGCAAGTGAGGTGATTAGCATATCCACGCCCTGCCCGTGTAAGAGTCGTTTTAGCTTTCTCTTACATGGGATTTCGGGCTGTTCCTGGATCGCGATGGCTGCATGGAGTCATACACGGATCTTAGACTCCGTGCAAGCCAACGTGAATCCTGCCCTATATCTATACCTATCTATCTATCTATATATCTATATTTATATCTATTTATATATATATATATATATATATATATATATATATATATATATATATATATATATATGGGTCTATATTACATAAGTGAACGCTTAAAAAAGCAAACACTGATTTATCAACCCCATATAAGCGAAAGCTTACAATCCCAAACACTTGGAACAGTGATTTTTGTTCCACAAAAAAAAAAAATTAAAAAAATAAATAAATAAAAACTTCAAAAACAGAGGCACCCAAGCAATTTCTTTCCTAGTGAAAAAAATTGCTTACATGCTGTTTCGCTATTTTGCTGTTTCGGCCTTTCAAGTTCGATTATATAATAATAGGAGCCATATATATATATATATATATATATATATATATATATATATATAGATATATAGATATATTTATATAGATCTATTTATATATATATATATATATATATATTTATATATATATATATATATATATATATATATATATATATATATATATATATATATTTGTGTAAATATATATATATCTATATATAAATTTTATAATGTTGAATTTCATAACATTGAGACCATAACATTGAAAATTCAAAACACTGAAAACCCAAAACACTGAAAACTCAGAACGTTGAAAGTGTGCTTCATAACATTGAAAATTACATTGCACAAGTAAATAAGATGCCTTCCACCTATAACCACATCTAACTAACAAACACACTTTCTACTATGTTTCTGCAGGAGGGCAAGCTCCCCTGCACCCTCCCATGTGAGAGGCTCTGCCCCTCCACTCCTCATAAATTAAATATCCCAACACCAAGATCGCACTAAAGTGGAAAAAAAGTTAATTTCCTAACCTCAGTGTGGTTAGGAAATTAACTTTTTTCCACTGTAGTGCGATCTTGGAGTTGGTGTATTTAATTTACTGGGGTGTGGGGTGCAGAAACATAGTAGAAAGTGTGTTTGCTAGTTAGGTGTTGTTATAAGTGGAGAGGATGTTATTTACATATACACTGTAATGTTCAATGTTATGAAGCACACTTTCAATGTTCTGAGTTTTCAACGTTCTGGTTTTCAGTGTTTTGGAATTTAAATGTTTTAGTCTCAATTTTATGAAATTCAACATTATGAAATTTCAATGTTATGAAACAGACCCCTATATATATATATATATATATATATATATATATATATATATATATATATATATATATATATATATATATATATATATATATATATATATATATATATATATATATATATATATATATATATCTATAGGGTCTATATCAGAAACCCAAAAGCCAAATTAAGTGAATCTGTGTATATCGACACATAAAGGTCGATGTACGAAATGAGCGAACACCGCAAATGCCGAAAGGGAGAACGCCAAATGGATTTCCTCGGCTAGCAGGATGATTGTGGGGATGAAGAAGTAAATCCTTTTTCCCACTGTAGTGCGGTCTCAGAGTTGGTATATTTAAGTAGGGAGGGTGTGGGTGGTGCAGGGGGGCTTGCCCCCTGCAAAAATGTTTTAAAAGTGTTTTACTTTAGGTTTTTTGGATTGGGTTTATCTTACTTGTATGGCACTGTTGCTTCTGGTATCATGTTCGGTGTTCTCTCTTTCGGCGTTTACGGTGTTCGCTCATTTTAGTCATCGACCTTTATGTGTCGATGAACTCAGATTCACTTAATTCGGCTTTCGGGTTTATAATATAGACCCATATTTATAGATATAGATATAGATATAGATATAGATATAGATATAGATATAGATACATCGATCGAGTCAAAAATATTGAATGAACCAAATGTCAGCATGTATAATATTGACAAAATTATTGACACTATATGTGTCGACATGCCACTATGCATGCACTGAGCAGCAATCTAAGAGCATGCAAAATAACAAACACAAAAAAAAAGAATACATAATTTTTCTTTTCAGTAGGGCTGCCCCACCCTTCATCCCACACACACCTTGCTAATTATATGTACTAAATCCAAGCTTGCACAGTTCTTGGGGAAAGGACACATTCCCCAACCTCTAACATCTCTGCTCTTGCACAACTTTTGACACCCGTTGACCATCTGTTTAGTCAACCAAATCTATGTGTGTGTGTGTGTGTGTGTGTGTGTGTGTGTGTGCGTGTGTGCGTGTGTGTGTGTGTGTGTATGTGTGCGTGTATATATTTGTATATTTATGTGTAGTACTAGAATGGCCATGTCATCAACTAATTTCATTTTTGTGAGACACTTGCCAAAACTTTAATGAAGCACACATCACTTCACCCCCCCCCCACATTCCCTCTAAATATATATACCAACTCTGGGATCATACTACAGTGTACAAAATAGCAGGTTGGGGAAGTGTTTACTTGGCCTGGGAAAAAATATGTGTGTTTGTATATATCTATCTACACACATTATATATATATATATATATATATATATATATATATATATATATATATATACACACACACACACACACACACACACACACACACACACACACACACACACACACACACACATATGGATATATATATATATATATATATATATATATATATATAGGTGTGTGTGTGTGTATATATATACACACACACACACACACACACACACACACACACACACACACACACACACACACACACACATGTGTGTATGTCAAAAGATTTAGTTTTTAGAAACTTGAAATTCATATGATTGCGACCATATGATTGAGTTGCTGAAACTTGAGTTTAAAAAAACCCACAAAAAACAAAAATCTACCTTTTTTATGTTTTTTTTTGCAGGGGAGCTCCCCACACCATTTGCAAATTATATATACCAACTCCGAGATCACACTACAGTGGGGAGAAGGATAAATTTCCAGATCCACAGCAGAAAAACTAACTTCAGCCAAGGTTGATGATGAATTCTATGAAAAAGTTAGTTTTTCTGCTGTTAAAAAATCATATTGTTTTATTGATTCCCTAATTGAGTAATGGTTTTATACAGGAAGGATCACAGAGGATACTAAGAAATATATTTCAAATGCAGCTCCTAAATTTAGTAGAATTTTTGGCTTGGCTAAAATACACAAAGATCTGGAAGACCCTATGTTCAGGCCTATAGTAGCAAGTGAAGGGTCTAAAATTGAAGCCATTTCTATTTTTGTAGACAAACATTTACAAAAGGCAGCGGTCAGAGGTAGTGCTTATATCAAGGACACCTTTGATTTTATGGGACACATCAAAAAAGTGAATGTTATTGAGTCAAACATTTTAAACACTTTAGATGTGAAGTCTTTACACACAGTTATTCCCAATGAAGAAGGAATGGAAACAGTAAAATTAGAGCTTTTAAGTTCAGGTTTGTTTTCCAACAATACTATTAGTTTACTTATGGAAATGTTAGATGCTATTTTGAGCTACAACTACTTCAAGTTTAAAGATGATTTTTTTTCCATCAAAAAAATGGGGTAGCAATGGGTGCAGTGATGGCACCCAGTTATGCCAACATTTTCATGAATGTTTGGGAGAAAACACATATTTTGATTGATACATTCAAAAACAATATACTTTGTTACAAATGCTTTATAGATGATTTGTTTATTGTTTGGAGAGGGGGGGGGTTGGAGTCCCTTGAATCTTTCTTGCTTTATATAAACAGGGTCTGTACATATTTGCAATTTACTTCAGTTTTGAATGAGAAAAGTATTTCATATTTGGATGTAGTAGTGTATAAAGCAAATGGCAAGTTAGCTACTAAAATTAACAAAAAGAATGTGCAACAATGCATATTTACAATTTCCAAGCATGCATCCCAGATATATGAAAGAAAATATTGTTAAGGGTCAACTGATGAGGGCACATCAACTTACTTTAGATTATGCTGATTTTATTAGAGAGCAAAGCTATATGTAACAAATTTGTAGCTAGAGGCTATTCAAATGAATTAGTGAGAAGTAAATTTAGTGAAGTCAAAAGAAGTAGAGAAAATCTAGAAGTTTTCTCTAAGAAAAATATTAATAATGATTATGGAACTGCTATACAAATATCGAATAGTGTAGATTCGGAAGCCATCAAACAGATTATCAGAGCAAATTGGAAAATTTTGAAGAGCAGTGAAGAAGTGCTAGAAGCAGTTGGCAATGGTCGACACTTTCTGTACAAAAAGGGAAAGAGTTTTAAAAACAAGCAGTTTGAATCTCAGGTCTTTTATTACAAGAGGCAGGATGGAAAAATGTTTGGCATGCAATTTCTGTGATTTAATTTATGAAGGAGTCAGTGAAATTGTTATTAATGAAGTAAAAATATATGTCAACAAGGTTTACACATGCAAATCAAAGTATGTTGTTTATCTAATTGTATGTCAGTCTTGCAATGCATTCTATGTTGGTCGTACTAGTAGGGAGCTGTTCAAAATGATGTATGAACATAAAGGAGCTGTGGAAACTGGCAATGAAGCTAATGCTTTAGATAAACATTACAAAATGGGGGGTTGCAAAATCAATTTTAAATTTCTGGTTTTGGGAAATATTGGTGACTATGAGATTAAGTTGAATGCTGAGGAGGAGTTGGGATGGTTGGAATATACATGGCAGGTTAAGTTGAATGCCTGCTATCCCCCTGGGCTAAACAACAGAGAAGATTTTGTAGCCTATTTGAAAAAGAAAAGGTTAAGACATTAATTTGGAATGTCATGTGATGATATCTTTTAGTATTTAATGAATGAAGTGAGAGGTTTTAATTCAGTCTGAAGAAGTCTTGTGTATGAAAAGACGAAAGTGCTTACTGGATTTTTACTGAATTTTTGCATTAAAGCACAGTTTGGTTTATCACTGAGTTAATTATTTTTGTTAAGTATATAATCTGTCTAATGGTGGGCTTTCCAAAATGGTGATAAGCTAGTAAGAAGCGTTTTCAGTTGATACTGCTTGCTAAGATTTATTTCTGCAGATTTTCAATAAATACATAGTTGAATATCTCCCTATTACATTAATAAAGATGCATAGGGCTGTTGAAAAAGCTTGAAGTCTTCAACTACCTTTGAAATCAGATCCTCAAGAAGAAGATATACATGCAGGGGAACATAAAGACAAATAAGAAGAAAGCAGTCTCACCAACAAGCCCTAAATGAGATGTGGAAATTGAACTAAAAGACATGAAGCCACTCATCTAAAGAATAGAATACACCTAGGTTGTAGAGACTCAAAAACTGAACCTGCCTGAACTTTGCATGGTTTAAACATTTGTCCTACTTCAAAAATTAATAATTTCACTTCTTTCTGAGATGTATGAAACAAAATCTACAATAGCTGAATAGTTAGACAATAATGAAACAATCATTTCTATCCTGGAGGACAGGATGACTTCACTGGAAGCAGAATCATTGAAAAATATTCCAGCTATATCTCTTAGCTCCCTGAGAAATTAGTTGATTAGGAAGGCAGAAGCTTCAGGTATGTTTTGACTCCTCATAGACATCTGGAATCTTCCCCAACCGACATTATGTTGGAAATGGTTCAGAACATGTTTTATATAGTTTAGACCAAATTAAACCAAAACAACAGATATTTACTGAAAAGTCAGAGTTCTACATTTTTCTTAAAATACTGTTAAAACAACAGATGTTTTTCAAACTAAATTTCAAAGCTATTCTTTTTTAAAATATTTGACTGAAATATTTTAAGTAAACACAGCCACATATAACTCTTTGTGTAAGTATCTGTAAATATACATGATAGATATTTCCAAGCATTCTATGTGCATTGAAGGGAGAAAGGGAAATTGGTGAAATTATTACAAAATGCTGGCATAAAAACGTTACACAAATGATTGCACCAAGAACTAATTAAAACAAATCAGGTTTCAAATGAGATGACCTGATATTTCAGTATTAATTGTCGAAGCAGTGTAGTATTCCTTTGATTCTTTTTCAGAAAGCCTCCAAGCTGTTATACTATCTAAGTAAATAATCTCAAGTAAAGTTTATATTTGCTACCTGATGTATGTTGACTGTAAAATGACTGCAAACTGACTCATCCTAGACTTGCCAGTACTTATTTTTGTATGCTGAACTTTATTCATGAGTAAGAAATAAATGGATTGAACAGGCAAAACTTTATGACTGCATCAAAATGCTGCTCTCTAAACAAACTCTATTTCGTTACACTTATCTTTTCTGTAAAAATGTTCACATGCACTTTAGTTGTAAAGTTATTTTGGTTTAAATTTTATAATTGAATTGGCACTTAAAGTATTTTCAGCCTTATGAATGTTTCATCATTATTACTCATTTTCTTTTAAAATGCATGTATTGTTTTCAGGTTTAGCCTGTAAACATGACATTTTATTCTTAAAATTTCACTATTAGTAAACATTCCCCTTTCATTTTATTGACATTAAAGTCCCAGGAACTTCAGTAGAATAAAATCTATAACACAAAGCTTGAATTCAATGAAATCCATAACAGAAAGACTTTTGTAGGGGCAAATCTTCCACACGGTATGGGGGGCTTTACCTCCATACTACTTACATAAATACAGATGAGTCTACCTGACTTTGCCAAAATTGCATATTATCGAATCTTACTTTGTTGACACTCCCACTTCATTTAAGCAGCGGAATTTTGAAGATCTTCCCAGGACAAGTAACCTGTTGTGTGAGATGGTGAACTTTTTCCTTTTCCCAACTGTAGCGCAATCTCAGAGTTGGTATATTTAGTTAGGGGGTGTGGGGGACACAGACTCCATTATTGGGGGCTAGCCCCCACCTGGGTGGGTTGCAGATGTTGCAGTTTGGGTTTTGTTTATTTTTGGGTAAGTGGTTACTTACCCTGGAAAGTTTTAAATAGTTCTGTTGCTTCGATGAGCTGGGAGTTTGATATTTTGAATGTAGACAAAGTGAGAGCTGATAATATGTGATTTTGACAAAGTGAGGTAAATCCATGCAGACGCACAGAAACACAAATACATAGAAATAGATCGATAGATATATCTATAGATCGAGCACTCTCTCTATCTTATCTATCTATCTATCTATCTATCTATCTATCTATCTATCTATCTATCTATCTATCTATCTATCTATCTATCCATCTATCTATCTATCTATCTATCTATCTATCTATCTATCTATCTATCTATCTATCTATCTATCTATCTATCTATCTGTCTATCTATTTGCATATCACAGCTGCACAACCTTAGAACCAGGGATATAAGACAAAAGCACTTACAATGGAATCTCTGAATCTCTCTGCTGGCATGAATCTGTGATTTTCTGTAGAGAACACCTGGGGGAGTTCAACATTTGAGAACTGAACTCAACAAGTTATAACCTGATATACCTTACACCTGACCAAGAGTAAGGAAGCTATTAGTAAGCCATCACTTGCCTAGAGACTTTGTATACCCAACAGTTAAGAGCTCTTGCATATAAATCTGTTAATCTTTAGCCTTGGTGTATATCACTGTACTATATATCTCTTGCAGGACATTAAAGGTTGCACTGTTAATATCTTGTTTTTTTATGTTGTGTTGAGAGTCTTCATAATCCTGCAGTGTATCTGGAGTAGGTTGTTTTTCCTTCACTGTATAATGTAGTGTGTGCTTTAAATGATTGTTTTATTTAATCAAGAACTGAAAAGTGAGCAGAATTTTCTGTTATTAATCAAAGCTAACAAAAAACACAAACCAGTGACCACCATGGTTACCAGATAGAATAATATTTTCCTACAGAGGGGGAAAAAGTCTAAAGAATTTTCAGTAAAAGGCAAATTTATTATGCCTCCTATTAATTTATACAATGTAAGGTTGAGCTTAGGTACACAGGTTATGTGGGAAATGCAAGGCCTGTAAGCATATTGTTACTAGTTTTGGAACCATTAATGGGTTAAAGTTTACAGTTAAGGGTCATTTTATATGTGATATGGATGGTGTAGTTTATGCCCTAAAATGTCCTTGTGATAAGTTTTATATTGGGCAGTCTAAAAGGGCATTTAAAACCAGATTATTAGAGTATATATGAGACATAGAAAATGTCAGGGTCAAGTTCATTGGCAGCACATTTCCAGAAGGTACACCAAGGTACATCTGGGTTTACAGGGGGCTATTTTAAAAAAAAAATTGAATATGTTTCCACAGATACTTGTTTTAAAAATAGACTTTTGTATAAAGAGGCTGTTTATATACTTAAATTTGATACTTTAATACCTAAAGGCATGAATGGTGAGCTTTATTGGAGAGTTCTCCTTTAATGGAAGTGTTAATTTTTTTAAATTTACATTTTAATTGTTTAATTGAGTGTATTATAAAAAGTGATTGTTTCATTTGGTTTGTATCCTCCTTGAAGACATTTCAGCCAAGATGCCAGAGAGAGAGAATAAAGATTTTTACTTTTATTGGTGGTCCCCATATCTCTCAATCATACCAAATTTCTCAGTTTTCACTGGTTTTGAGGTCCCAAATAATGGGGTGCCACGATTCCCGAGTGGCACCCCTTAATTTCCGATTTCCCACCCCGTTTTCAAATTTTTGGACTTTGACTGACATCATCATATGTGCAATGATGTCAGTCTGTGAGCCAGCCAGACAGAATTGAAAGTTTAAAGCATTTACGGCTGTTTCAAACAAGTGGGAATGCCAGCTCCAAGAAAGAATATGAATGAACCATCAGATTTGACTTATTCCAGTGAGCACCGAGAGGAATTACTGTTATTTGCAAGTGATGCTTGCAAATATGGAATATTTATTTATTTGGGCCACAATTCACCAAAGGAGAAGGGAATATTAGCGACGGACAGACGATATGTTATTTGGAAACTCACACTGTAGTCAATTTGTGAATCAGGGAACTCTGTGCTGTGAGCAGCGATGGAACTCGATTGCAAGTAAGTATAACAAAGGGTGTGTGTGTGTGTGTGTGTGTGTGTGTGTGTGTGTGTGTGTGTGTGTGTGCCAAGTACTGATATTGCAGTGCCACTTCATCTTTTATTTTGATTACCTGGCCTTAAACGCCTTGTGTGTGTGTGTGTGTGTGTGTGTGTGTGTGTGTGTGTGTGTGTGTGTGTGTGTGTGTGTGTGTGTGTGTGTGTGTGTGTGTGTGTGTGTGTGTGTGTGTGTGTGTGTGTGTGTGTGTGTGTGTGTGTGTGTGTGTGTGTGTGTGTGTCTGTGTGTGTGTCTGTGTGTGCATGTGTGTGTAATGCCCCATGCAAATATACCTAGTGGCTAGAGTTATTTAGACTCAAATCCTGTGCCTTGAGTACCGGTAGCAAAAGCCTGAATTCCCTACCCACCACCACTTCTAACAAAATCCAGATATTTGCCTAATATTTTTGCTCTGCTCCTCATTAAATCTGTGGTCTCTATGGCAAAGCAGTGAAGGATTAAATTCCCTAAATAATGACAGGCATTTGAATTTCAGACAATATTCTTCAGAAAATACATGGGTAACACAAAACCTTTTATTCTATCAATTTTCTAAGTTTATAAGATCAGTATTTGAAATCTGTCCCTGTTTTAGGCTTTTTGGCTTTGTCCAATTTTTTTGTGCTAAGAGGTTGAGAGCTGTGTAACTGAATTCACTGAATATGTGTGGGGGCTGTATTCCCCCGTTATTGGCTTTGTCCAGGTGTTTTGTGCTAAGATGTTGAGAGCTATGGTGAGAACTGAATTCAGTAAATGATAGTCATTTAAGTTTCATTCTTCCTATCTTATAAAGAAAGAGCTGATTTGGCATATTGGTATGTTGGTTCTGACTGTAGTGCACAGGGTCCTGGGTTCAAGATTTGGCAGTGAAATACATGGTGGTAACACAACACTTTAATTTCTTTCAACTTTCCAAGATTATGCAAGCAATGTTTAAAATGTGTCCCTGGTTTTTGGGCTCCCCCCAATACATTTTGCCTTTTTCCAGATTTCTTGTGCTGCAAAATTGAGAGATACAGTTGAATGTCAAGTGTATTTTACAAGGAGCTAAGAGCTTCAGGGGTATAGACGTTTAGTGCTGCTTATGATGGTGAGTCTGCTTGCATTGTTAATAGCATAACAGGTTGAATACTTGATTTTAATGAAAAAGGCTGTGGGTTTTACTACTCCCACACTATGTAGATGCATTGCTGATACTATACTGTGTTGTACTTTTAAATGGGTGGATGCAGTCCTAAGAATGCCCTCTTTGGTGGCGATAACTAGTAACTATGAACCTGTTATCAGTTTGCCATCCATTCCCTATTGCAACATTACTAGCTTATCATTTTTTTAATGTAACACAGTCAATTTATTCCTCAAGGGCAACATGCACTTTGTAGATGAAACAATGAAATATAAAGTTGTTTCCTAGCAGCAACCTCTTCATTAGTTACATATCTCTTTAACGTGGAATTAGTTAGATAACTTTTACTTCTGCAGAGATTGTGCATATTTACTGATACTGGTGGATTGTAGATGTTTGAGTAGACTTATAATAGAAATGTTCTGAATAGGGCAGTTTTGTCATTATTGGTTCATGCATTTTGTTTCATTGCCTACTGGAAAAATGTTTAAATAATAAATTTAAAATGCACTCTAACTTAAATCTAACAAGTGTGCTGTATTATACAAGAAATATAATTTAATAAAGTCAGGAAGGTGTATCAAAGAACACATGTATGTTTCTTGTTTTGTGTGCAAGGGGCCTATGATTTGAAAACAGCCCAAAGGTAATCTTTACCACCACTGGCCAGATGCATTTTCTTTGGATGTGGTGTGGGTTTCAATGCTGTTTCAAAGAATGTGAGTTTCAAGGGCAGAGAAGTTTTAATGTCAAGTCTATTTTCATTGTGAGACAGTATTGCTTTGTGTAGCAGATATCTATTAGTGTTTGTGCATTGTGCTATAAAATGTAAAAATAAAATCCAAATAATCATTGTAGAAGTAAAGCAGTATATACACATTAGTGTTTATGGTAAACAGGGTGAAATAGCCAGGTAATGGGACACTGGTATGGCTGCAGGGGGACTCTGGTGCTATGTTTTGGCTCTGTTCTTCAGTTTACATTTGAAAGTTGGTATCCCACAATTCCATTGGAGTGGGAGTGGTTATGTAAGTATGTATGCAAAGTTTATGGTAATCAGCGTACAGATTTGTACCTATTTTTCATGGACCTTGTCCAGATTTTTGATTTTTCCAGGTTGAGAGGTATGGTGGTCACTGGTTTGTGGCTTTTGTTATTTTATTCTTCTGTTTTGTTGTTTTAAATCTTATTAATCAAAGCTAGTATTCAGATTAATGTCTATACAGGGCTCTGAATTAGGGCTTTTCCTATCTCTCACTATCTATCTATTTATTTATCTATCTACTTCTATATATATCTGTCTATCTGCCTGTATATCTTTTTATCTATCTGTCTATTTATCCATCTAATCTACCTCTCTCTATCTTTTATCTTATCGTACCTATCTATCTATCTATCTATCTATCTATCTAGCTATCTATCAATCTATTTACCTACACACTTATTTGCTTATTCTTTGTTGACCAGGGTAGAGCACTGATCCAGCTGGACCACTTTATCGGTGCATTTTTGGAGAGGTTAATTACATGATAGCAAAAGTGAAAAAAACACAAACTTAAAAATTAGAGAAAAAAAGCCATATAAAACATTGGATGAAAAAACAATATCAAATATCAGTACAAAAAATATTAAACATTAACTCTTCTCTGTCACTGCATACCTCACTATTTAGATCATATATACAGACAATTATCCTACTACTCTGAGAAACTGACTCTCTACTGCTTAAAATCCTTAAACCTTTTGTCAATTGCCTAATATTCCACATATGCTCAACACTTACTCACTCTTCTGTAACTTGCTAACAGCTGATTCACTGTCTCAAGCAACTAACGTACCTTATTGCAACTTGTAAATAATTAATCCAATGTTTTCTAGTAGGAGTATTGGGACTAAGCTAGTGCGATACTATTGTTAATTAAGTGTACTTAGAGCATATACTGCTTCAAGTAAATAAGAAATGTCTGATGTACTGAACTGTATTAACTTAGATGTACTCTATGTTATTGTACTTATTATTATCCGTTACTATATTTTGTATTGTTATGGAGTTTTTCTCCCCAGGGCTCCACTGAAAAAGGACTTTTGCTCAGTCGGACACTCCCAGTCAACAAATATCAAATAAATAAAATAAATAAATAATAAATAAATTAGTAAAACTATTAAACATTAGCAAATACAAATGAACTTTAGAAAGGTAAATAGTAGAAGAATAGTAAGATAGTCAAAGATGTAAAACAATATGCAGACCTTTGTGAAACAAATCCTTATAAGATTAACAGCCTTGTGAACAGTGGTGTGTACAGAAGGTATAGTAACAGTATGTACAAAAAAGAAAAACACTAACAGTATGTACAAAATAGAAAAACAATTTGGGGAGAAGAAAGGATGGTGAAGGAAGGTTTAGCGAAGTGGAGGTAATGAGTGAGAAAAGGATAAGGAGTAATTTGAGTTGACATAGAGTGAGAGAAGGAATGGAGAAGCTGTTAAATAAGTCAGTATTACAGAGATGCCTGTGTTAGAAGAAAGGGTGGGAAGTGAGTGGGATGGATTTGTTAACAGGTAATGGCTTAAGATGTACATGCTGCTTCTTGAATACATGATTTGTAAGGTTTTGCCTAAACTTATTGAAAAGAGAGGTGAATTGTAGTTTAGTTGGTACAAATTGTTAGATCTGTGGAGACATTATTAAAAAACTGTCATCAATGGAATGGAGTTTGTTTCATTGAATGCTGACATTAAGGGAGGACTGTGATATTAGGTTATATGTTGTGGATATTTTGATGAGATGGCTAGTGAAAAAGAGAAATGTTTTGTTGGGCATTAAATTAGCAAAACAGGGAGTAGTGGGCATCTTTGTTTTATAAGAAGCCATTTGACTTTGATTAGGACTGCACAGTGATGCTGTTTTGAGGGGGGCAAATATGATGAACCTATAGATGAGGTGTGGTGTAATTGGGAGGGTGGCCTGTTTTTTATTTGAAGCTATAGCTATCATGTGAACTCCATACTCAAGCTTATAGCTATCATGTGAACTCCATACTCAAGCTAGGCAAGTAGGACTACTTTTCCTATAACTCTACTGCCACTGGGCAAGAGGAAGTGTGATTTTGTTTAGCCCAAAGTAGATCTGTGCTGATGATGGACTTTGCCATTGAGGCATGGTGTTGGAAGTTCAGAGACTGGTCTAACTAGATGCCTAAGTGTTTAAAGTATGGGATAGTTTCTATGAGGGTGGCCTAATGGTTAAGGTGCTTGCCTTAAAACACAAGGTGCATGGTTTGAGTCTCACAAGGGATAATTGGCTAGGCTTGCAAGGGCAGTTAGTTTAGTACTAATCTATGAACCTATTCTATGAATCTATGAGTTGTTTCCTAATATGCAGGATTGTCCATTTTGGGGGGGCTTGTGATACATTTTTGTCTGAGTCTACAGATCATAGTTTTGGTTTTCTTAATACTGAGGATGAAGTTGTTAGATTAGAGCAACTGAGAGAGTGTAGCAAATCTGTTTTCTAGAAGTGTTTTATTGGTGGAATGTGATCTGCCAGATTTGCAGTTGACTGTCATTGGCATAAAGAAATATAATGGTATGTGAAAGGTCTGCTGGTAGGTTGTTTATGAAGAGATAGACTAGTAGGTGTGAAAGAATGATCTTATGGGTATGTCTTTGAGAGTGTCTAGGTCTGATGCACGTCTGCCTCAGACTTGATAAACATGTTTGTCCAAGATAAACTTCTTCAGGATCTGAAGATGTCCATCATTTTGAATAAAAATAGCTTACCAGTTAGATTTTCCTGTTTGGTGCATTCATATTAAATTATATACTGTTTTTCTGCACTACACTAATACTACTATAGGAATAATCACCACCTGGCACATCAGTCATGTCAGTTTATCCATGTCAAGTGCAATTTTGAAGATAAGGCCCAGCTGGATAAATTGTGATGGGGATGCATGAATTAGCATTAATGATAGGTCTGGTGGTGTTTATTACTTTTATACACTGGATTTTCTTATCAATGTCTTCCTTACTATGAATCCAAAGATATTGCAAGGTTAAATTAAATATTAGAAAATGTAATGCAATTTTTTCTTTCTCTTCTGTCTTGCTCATCTGTAATCAGTGTATTGTTCTCATAGCTAGAGGAATGTGTGAATTTTGCATTTCTGTATTGCTATTTCCTCTTGTTATTATAACAAAGATGAAAGACCAAGAACTGTCTTACTGCGGGGATGTAATTGTTATAATCACTTATGAATTTATGAACTCCTTTGAAATAAATATAAATATAAAGCTAGGACTTTAATTTAACCCCCAAAAGTTTAAAAACTTTTATAAGTTTAACTATCTCCTGTTAAGCAGCTACCTCTTGTTAAGCAATGGCATAGCTAATTTCTTTGCTCTCCTAAACCCAGAAAATAAGGAGGCCTAAGCAGAGGTGTACACAAAAGCACTGTACAACCATGTAAACAGCTGCAAAGAAACATTAGTACAAGACCAAAATAAACCTAGGTCAAACTGCAAAAACAAGCCTCCCTGGTAGACCCCTGGTATAAATAGGTTGTACAACAAACCAAAGACAGTCCTGTCCAAAAGTCAGAGAGGATGTGTACAACAGGGCAAAAACTCTCATTAGTCTAAACAAGCAACTTGCGGGACTAGTCGATTATTCAGAAGACAATTTGAAGGCAAATATAGCCTCCCAAGTAAAGGATAGCCATAAGGCATTTTTAGTTTTGTCTGCAGTCTTAAAGGCAATACCCAATAATGTATATAGTTATTTGTAAATGACACCACCTATATCCATCCAGAAGATATAACAAATCTGCTGTCTGATAAACTCAGATCAAATTTCACCTACCATCACCTCTGGTTACCCCCCTCCCAGAAATACCCTCTACCTGTTTTGACAAAAGAACAGGTTGTCACTGTTTCTAAAACTAAAACACTCCCTCAATGAGTTCCAACAATATCCCAGGATGCTTCTTAAACAGCTTGAAACATGACTTATCAGGCCCACTAGTATCTCTGTTTAACCACAGCCTTCAAACAGGCTTTGTCCCCAGGGAGTGGAGGGCAGCAAAGATCAACTATCTGCATATTGGCAGACCATCAACAGACCCAGGAAATTATAGATCAATAGGTTTAACTAGTCTCATATGCAAGGCCACAAAAAGAATAATGATGGACATGATAAACAATGACATAGGAAATTTCTGAACATTAGACCTAACTCAGTTCAGCTTCATCAAGGTCAGGTCATCCTGCTCAATCTGGTGGACTTCTATGAGAAAGTCACCCAGGCCATGGATGAGGATAGAACAGTGCATATTGCCTACCTTGACTTGGATAAGGCATTTGACACAATTCCCCACTTGGGTATTGTAGATAAGTTCACAAAATTGGGCATGAATCCCTAGGTCACCAGATGGGTAGCCAAATGGCTCACAGACAGGACATATGTTGTTATAGTGGAGGAATCCAGATCTAGCAAGAGGCCAGTTACTAGTGGTGTAACACAACGCTTACTGCTGGGAACTCTCCTGTTTAGAATATACTTCTCTAAAGTCAAGGCTAATGTAAATGGCCTTGGCTGACTAAGTTTGTTGATGACTGCAAGTTGGGGACAATTGCTGAGTCCCACAATGACATAGATATCCTTCAGAAAGGTCTGACTAAAACAAATAATTGGTACCAAAGTCATGGCCTAAAACTAAATGCATAAAATGCATAATTATATCCTGGAAGTTGAATGTCCTTGCAAATTACAACATTAATAGAACACCCCTGTGAGTGGACCCTGTGGTGACAGATCTAGCTACACAGATAGACAGTAATCTGAACTATGACCACCATGTGTCCATGGTGGTGAGGAAGTTCTTCTAAGTGACATTGCTTATAAGTGAGGGCATGGCATCCAGATCCAAGGAGGCTATAGTCCCACTATACATGGCCTTCATCAGGCCAGTAATTGAGTAGAGTTCCCCTTTCAGCATGTCCCTGACCAGGTACTTGTAACAACTGGAGTGGCCTTAGAGGGTCTTTACAAAAAAAATGTGGGATGTAAACAACTTCTCCTTTGTAGATAGCCTAAAGCCTTACCCCTTTACTCTGTCTCCTACATACAATTAAGGGGGATATTTGCCTAAATTACAAGACATTTTTATTTCAGTCCTGATGGAACTGATGGAAGTGCTGCACATTTGCAAAACAAACAACACGAGGATTATCCAATCTAAGAATCGAAAGCTGGCCAGTGACATGAGCAAAACATGCTGGAGGGACAGATATGAGTGTCAGCGATTACCCCTTCTCTGGAACAGGTTTCCTATTCACATGAAGCAGAGCCCTTCCCTGACCCTCTTATTTATTTATTATTTATTTATTCGTATTTCATTACTGGAAAAGCCCACTGGGCCAAGGTGAGCCCATTTTCATTGGAAGCCCAGGAAGCAAAGCCCAGGTTATAATCAGTCTTAACATAACAGTTACCAAAAGTTAACAGAAAAGGTTGCAAAAGACATTTACAAAAGAAATTTACATGACAAATTATACAGAAATGAAAAAATCATAAGACATTACACTAACAGTGAAGTTGAACATGGTCAGGTACTATCAATTATATCTTGAGACAATACAAGCCAGAGAATGGCAATGCCAAGGCAAACATATGAAGCAGGTCCTACTTAAGATAAGCAATAAAAACATCTGTACATGTGTATATGTATATACATAAATGTACCTATAAAGCATGGGAGGTCATAAGAGGAGGACGTTATAATAGATAGACAAGAACGAAGGAAGAAGAAAGAGAGGAAAAGGAAGAAGAGAGGGAGGTGAGGGGATAGTAAGGGGATAAAGAGATAAGAAGAAAAATGGAATAGGAGAGAAAGGAGAAGAAAGAAAAAATGAAGAGGAACAGAGGAGGAAGAGAGGGAAAGAAGAGAGAAAAGAGGGTGGTAAGGGGATTAAGAGAAAGTAAAAGGTAGAATTTATTAGTTTAAGTTCATTGCAGATGCCAAGAAAACCGAAAATTAGGTGATGGCAGAGGAAGGAATTGAGCAGTTACATATCTTATTGGAAAGGAGATGATTATACAGTGCAGTTTTGAAATTATAGGGACTTTGTTGTAAGTGGATAGCAGAAGGTAGATTATTCCATTTTCTGGCAATATTCCAAGAGTATAATGACTGGCCTGCAGGTGATTAAGGTCTATGAACTTGAAGAAGATGTTGTTCAGATCGCAGAGACCTAGTTGGGTTATAGCGGGTAAGTAAGGAGCTAAGCGCAGGGCAATCTAGTGGTTTATAAATAAGTTTATGTGTAACTGTGAGCTGAAGTAGTAACAGGTAGTGAGGGAATTCGGGCCATTCTAATTTTTTTAGGGCAATACAGTGGTGGGTAGAATGGCAACTGTTGGTAGCAAATTTAGCTATCTTGTTATAACAAATTTCTAGCTTTGAATTCAAGGAGAACTGCAATTTGGTTATTAGAGGTGCATCATATGTTAGGAAGGGTAATATGAATGACTGAGCTAATACTTGTTTAGTATAGAGGGAGAGTAACTTATTGTGTGTATAGAGCAGCCCCAGTTTTTTATGGGTTTTACTTATGTTACTTTGAATGTGCAGATCAAATTTGAGGTTTTAATCTCTTATTACTCTTAAAAATTTAGTGTGGGTAACTAGGTCAGTTTTAGTGGAGTTAAGATAGAATATGTTGAGATCAGTTTTATTGATATGGGAATTTCTTTTAGGTGTGAAGATCATAAGATAATTTTTTGGGGGATTTAAAGAAAGGTGATTATTATGAAGCCAAGTATACACAGAGAAAAATGCTACTTAAGTGTTATTCTGTAATAATTTTGGGTTGGGTGTAGAGCAAACCATAGTGGAATTGTCTGCATATTGGACTAATGATCTATGCTGGATAACTTGATGGAGATTATTGATGAAAATGCTGAATAGTAGAGGGCCTAACATTGAACCTTGGAGTATACCTGTGTGGTTGTGAAGATAAGGGGAAATGGAATTTTGCCATTTAACAGCATACTCTCTGTTGGAGAGACAGCTTTTAAACCAATTAATTGACTGGGGAGATAGACCTAAGGTAGAGAGCTTAAAGGGGATGACAGAGTGAAATATGGTATAAAATGCTTTTCATAGGTCTAAAAGCAGGGCAGATACAATGTGACCTTAGTCTCAGGCTTTGTTGATTATGTCTAGGAAGGGTATTAGTGCAGTGGTTGTGCTATGCCCTGGGCAGAACCCATGCTGATTTGGGGAGAGGATTTTATTTTTTATCAGGTAGCCTAGGAGTTGTTTTTACACACATTTTTCTAGTATTTTAGATGGGGGAAAGTATAGCAGTGGGTCGGAAGTTGCAGATATTGGCTTTGTGAAGAGGAAGGATGATTGCTTTTTTCCAGAGGCAAGGGACATGGGATTGTTGGATAGATCTGTTTATCAATATGCTAATAGGAATGAAACTTGGCAGGAATTCTATCAGCTGAGCATGAGCAGGGTTTTAGTTTGAGGAGAAATTTGTTAATGGTAGAGTTGGAGATGGGAGAGAGATTGAATTCTGGTTGTCAGGATTGTTGTGTAAAGTAAGGAGGGAGGGTAGTGATGCTAAGAGTAGCATGATTCAAAGAATCTGAATTACTATTATTATGGAAGGTGTGAGGTAAGGAGTGTTGCAAGGGGGAAGGAGAAGAGGAGCTTGTAGTAATCATATTATTTGGGAGAGGTAGATAAAACGTAGCAGTGATGTTAGCAATGGTATCAGTAAAGTAGGAATTAAGCGTGATAGCGATTTGTTCAGGTGATAATTCAGGGTGTGGACAGGGATTCGGTTTAGTGCCAGGCTTTAAGAGATTATTTATGGAAGACCAGAACATTGTGGGGTTATTTTTTGCTGTTTGTCTTTAGAGATGAGTTAGCATCATCTAATGGAAAAGTTTTTAAGTGCATTTCAGTTAATGTTTTTGAGGAGGCTAGTAAATGTATCAGGGTTGAACTTTGATAGGTTTTGGACAATTCTAATATTATGGACTTTAGGGGATGATGAATAGGCACATATAGCATAGGCATGGAGTTAGTCATGGTGCTGGAAGCTATGCACTTTGAGGGGTCTGAGACTAGTATCCAGTCTAGGATGGAGCAGTCATTGCTTCTGTTGTTGTACCTTGTGGTGGTAGAGATAAGTTGGGTGAAGTGAAAAAAATTTATGCTGGCAGGTGTTTGTCTGGAGGAAATGAAAGCTCAGTCAATATTCATGTCACCAAGGATGATTGTTTCATTTTTTTATAGTGTGGGAGATATAGGAAAGGATATCTTCTAAAACTGTTATATTATTACCAGAGGGATGTATAGGACAATAATACAAAGTTTTTTTGAGCTGTTAATTTCTAAAAAGAAGATTAGAATCTCTGCATTTTGGAATTAAGGGGTAGATTCTTTAAATGGTGTAGTGTTGAATGTATTGGGGAAGATGATGGCAACACCACCTCCTTTTTTATTACAATTATCTGTCCTAATTACACCAACGTTTGGTGGGAGAAACTCAGAGTCTTGTATAGAGGGTTTTAACCAGGTTTCTGTGGTGGCTAGGATATTGGTATTGTTTTCAGAGAGCCAGCCATGCAGCTCAGAGGTTTTATTGCAGATACTTTGAAAATTTAAGGTAGTTATGTGATGTGGTTTAGAACATTTAAAGGAGATAGTGCTAGGGCAATGGATAGTGGTAGTGTTCCCAGGTTTAAGGTGGATGTCCCTGGAATGGATGAGGGAAGAAAGGGTATGGGAAAGACTGAGCAAAAATGTATGATAGTTTAGAAATGATATAGTGGAGAAAGTAGAGGTGAGAGTTGGATGTATAATATAGGAAATAGTTTATGGAGAAGATTTGTAGTTTTGCACAAAGAAGACAGTTTGTATGATTTAGGCTGGGGCTAATGGAGTATGAATTATGCGAGAAGAATGTAAAACTAGTTGGCAAGTTTGTTTTTGGAGGTAAGGAATGAGGTTTTAAAGATGTTGCTTGTAAAAGAAGTAGGAGCAATAGAGAGAGAAGAAGTAAGAGTAGTGTTTGTGGTATGAGGAAAGACATTTTGATAAACTGCTGTAAGTATAGGAATCAAAGACATGTCGTTAGTGAGGAAGTGTAGTGGAGGGAGTGAGGGTGGGTGATTGGCTGATGAATCATGGGGGAGTGGCTAGTAGAGTATAAATGTAATGAAAGAAGGGGTGGGTGGGAATGGGAGCAGGGCAGGGGGGCAGAGTAAGCCCAAGCATAGCGAGTGTGAACTGTGCTCATAGAACGTGTGGCCAATAGTATTGTTTCAGAAACATCAGTAAGCTGTACTATGGTAAGAGAGAATAGTTATGCTGTTTCACACAATCAATCAAAAACAGACATGAGTAAAACGTTTTCTTTCTGTTATAAACAATGTTTGCTTAAGACCTGAAAGTGGAAGGTCACTTTTAGTGAGATTAGTTTTCAACATGACCAAGTCTCAGAAAACATTCTAAATATAAAAGTGTGGGCTAAGGGGGAGGGGGGACTTATGCTAGTCGCAGTCACAGTTATGTGTACACCAGAGACAGGGACAGGAAAAAAATAAATATTGTAGTGCATACAGATAAAATTAAAGACTCTGCAAATTCAGTTTGGATCAGTGGTGGATGGGAAATCAGAAATTTACTCCTGGAGTTTTGCCTATGTCCTTTATGGACAGGGGCAGTCTGTAAAATACTCAAAGGCAGAGGCACAAACCTAAGCCATCCTCTATTGCTTAGGTATGAAAAATCTGGGTAAATCTGGGTAATAATGTCTAGGTTTGTAAGGGCTCTTGAGCTGCTAGCCTCGTAATCTCCTGTGAAACTATAAAGTTAATATTTTGGATATCATTAAGACATGGCATTCTCGATTCAAAGAGAAAGAAACAGATTTTTATGTGTATTAACATGCCTGCTGTATTATGATAATACAAATGGTTTCAATACTTGTTTTCTGCAGCAACAGGATGATTGTGTCATGGGTTGAGATGTAACTGTGTATGCAAAAAGATGATAGATGTTAGCTTCACTTGGTCATGTGTCCACTCGTATAGAAACGGTATTTTATTATTTTATAATTAGCGACTGTATTTCTATAGCAAACATTAGCCAGAGAACATTGGTATCAGTAGATTAGGTTTTTAGTAAGTATTCTGTCTGTTGTGTTGCCTTTTATTTCATTTCACCGTGTCTGCCAAACTACATATATTAATCTGCATTTGGACTATTTTCTTTATTTAATTAACATTCATTTATTAACCTTTAAGCTCTTCTGGTTTGCAATTATTTATAAGTGTATTGAGTTTATCTAAACAATCCTGTGTTGCTTTGTAAATGACTGTGCAGTTGCCTGGTAAGAGAAAATTTATTTGGATTTATATTTTATTTTTTACCACTGATTTCATTGTTTGTAAGAAGAAAGGGATAGCTTGCAAACAAGATTTACTTGGATTTATATTTTGTTGTTTTACCTCTAATTTTCACTAATCTTTGTTAGAAAGGGATAGGTTTTAGACAGGCAAACTCTACCCGTCCCAAGAGGCCTAATCACCTGTAAATCCACACAGACTGTAGACAGGACAATCCTGAGCTTATCTAAACAATCCTATGTTGGTTTATAATATACGGATGTTTACTGTTAAATCTAAACTGTTAAAAAGAGGTGTGGCTGTGAGTGATAATGAGCAGAAGCGACTGCATGCATTTACATGTGATAGGAATTCCTGATTTTGTGCAACTTCCACAACTGGTACAGTCAGAGCTATGACTTTACTCTAGTAATTTAATATTTAGTCGTATATTGTTTGTGTGATTTTTCTCATAGAAGTTGATTTAAACATCTCTTTGAATTGTGTGGTAGCTGATTTTGATTATCCTTTTCTTTTAAAATGTTTATTCATTTGCAGCTGAAAATGGATTACTTTGCTCTTTGCTAAAGCACAAGTATCTTGTACTGTATAATAAATGCTTTGTATATTTAAAGCTAATACCTGATAACACAAAGATGACAGTCACAAGAATAACAAGAAAGAAAAAGAAACTGATTCATGTCTATAAAGTAAAGTGAATGCACATTATAAAGAACACTGCTTTGTTGTGTAAAAGACGGATTACAAGGACCAATAACATTTCTCTACCATAAAACCTTCAGTCTACAGAAAAATGCATCACATTTCCAAAAGAGAAGCTAGAAAAAAGAGGCAAGAGGCAGGTGAAATGAAAGAAATCAAACCTGAATGTGGAAGGACTGAAGAACATCACTGTAAGAAAAAGAAAGAGAAAGGCAGACGTTGATAACATGGCTCAAACTGTGGATGTGCAAAGCCAGCTGGATGAGAACTGTATGTTTGCAAATGTAATAAGCAATTAAAACAGTGGGACTAATAAGACTAATGGTGATAAAGAGTATTCTTTTCTAACAATTGATAGAGCAGATATTACTGAAATAGAAGATGAGGATTCTTCAGCTCTGGTCATAAAAGATTCTACTGTAATTGGAGATTCAATTATTACAGGAACTGATACTTATATCTGCAGAGAAGATAATGAAGACAGTGTTATGCTTGCCAGGAGCAAAAATTGAGGATGTTAGAAAGACCCTAGAGCACCTTAATGACAGGAAGTATGGATCTGTTTTTGTTCTTGTTGTTAAAAATGATCTCATCCAAAAGGACTCTATGACTGTTTTAGAAAACTTACAGCCCTCTTAGACAGCATAGCTTTCTGCAGGTGTTGGGACATATTTTTCCCAAATCATATATAGAAAAGAGAGTGAGAGTACAGTGAATGAAAAGATTTTTGGGTAAACACCTACATGAAAAATGTTCCAGTTAAAAAAAATGGAAATGTGCAGAGCATCCAAGCCTAATTTTGGACACGTGTTTAGATGGGGTGGCCTGCACTTATCAAGATCTGGGAAGATAATTTTTGTAAAAGAAATTATGCAATATTTGATAGACACAGGGCAGGATTTTTGCCAGGTTGAAAATTTAACAGTTCATATTTACCAACATTTGATGCATCTCTGATAGTTGTTAATGCTAAGAGTATTAATAATAAGTTTATTTTATGGGAAGATTTGCTATGTTCCCACAAGACTGATGTTATTGTTTGTGAAACATAGTTAAAGAATAATGACTGGAAACTATTTCAGTCAGTGTATATAATGTTCATCGTGTTACCCTGCTGCAGTCATCACACTTGGGTTATCCTGTCGTCAGGCGGTCCCGCAGTCGGCCGGATTTCCAAAGTCTTGGTCCAACGTCGGTTGCTGTTGCCTCATCTCTGACGTCAGTGCGCCAGGGGTACATATATTGCAACCGACGCCATTTTCTTCAGTCTTTCTTGCCGCACAGTGCCCGAAGTAGAAGCAGTTCACAAGTGCCGGTCGGCCAACTCCTAAGATTGCCGAATTCGAATTTCAGACCAAAGTCTTCTATAAAGCTAAGTACCCCATTGGGGAAACTTTTCTTGCCTCAGACCGATGTCAGAAAAAGTTAACAATTGTATTTCTTGTGGGAAGCAAATACCTCATAAGGATTTTCATTCTTATTGCATACCTTGCCTAGGCCCTGATCACGATGTCTCTTCTTGTCGTTTTTGTGCTAGGTTTAATAAGCGTACTATTAAAAGATGATTTGATTTCGCACGACACTATTTTGGTAGAAAATTTAACTATAACATGCCATCGGAGCTACCGACTACTGGCGTGCACAAAAAAACGCAGGGACAAGGACCGCCAGCCCTGGCCTAAGCCCGATTCCGAGGCCTCAGTTGATCCGGTCTCCGGTTCTCCGGTTATCAGTGAGGCTCCGACGCAGCCCCTGACTACCGCAGTTCTGGAACCCGAGACCGCTACGGATATTTTGATGGAATGCACTAGGCCAACGCAGCCTTTTACTTCAGGCCCTTCTGACGATTTACCTTCTAAGGACGTCGGTGCTTCTGAAACGCCATCGGTTTCTGAAGGCGTTTTCAGACCGACGACTCTCACAGTCAAAACGTTTTCTAAGTCGAAGACTCCTTCTAAATCTAAAAAGACTACACTTCAGTCTCCTGTTCAAGGCCCTATGCCTAAGAAACAGAAGCTCAAAATGGCTGAAGATTTGATTTCTCTTATCAGGGGTTCACAGCCTCCTCCTGACAAAAGGCCTAGACAAGAGGAAGATTCTGCTTCCTCTGAGCAACTGTCTATTTCTTTGGATTCTTCTGAGGACCAAGACTATTCCTACTCTCCTTATGAAGATTCTGATGCTGAGGACTCTATTCCCTCAGCTTCCCCTCCTGAAGACTACTCTTTTGGGGAAACTTTACACACTATGAGGGAACATTTTCACTGGGAAGGTCAGGATTACTCTGATTCCAAGAAAAGGCTCAGAGAGTTTCTTTTACTCCCCCAACACAGACCTCTCACCATCCCACCTGTTTTGGACATTGTGGATGATGTCTATTTAGAATCCAGTTTCAACCCAGACTCTCTACCTCCTGCTCCGGCTAAGCCTGACAGATACTACAGAGTACCTGATTCCCACAAATTTATTTACAAAAGCCCAGTAGCTGACCCAGAGACTATCTCCCAGGGTCCCAAGGGGGCTAAGGCTTCCATGGCTAAAAACCCAGTGCCTTCTGAGAGGGACTCAATAGCACTAGGCAGGTGGGGGAAAAAGGTTTACACCTCAGCCACATTCGCTATGAGAGCACTTAATTGTCAATTTCAAATGCTTAAGTATCAACAATTTCTAATCTCTCAGTTAAAACAAAAGATAACCTCCCTCCCTCAACAATCTGAATTGAAAGAAGTGAAGGATTTGTTGCACGCCACCGAGCAGGTGGGCAAACATACCTTACAATGTAGGTTTGATTCTTTGGAGGCCTCCTGCAGAGCAGCTGTCACTGGATCAGTTATACGTAGGCATGCCTGGTTAAAAGAACAAAGTCTGCCTGATCATGTTAAAGCAAAACTACTAGATGCTCCCTTACAGCAGGATGTTCTTTTTGGAGTTATAGCAGAAACATGAAAGATCCCCACGAGTGGAAACTAGACCCACAAATATTTACAATGATAACTCAAAAATGGGGCCTTCCGAATACAGACCTGTTTGCCAGTCCTGAAAACTACCAACTGACAAAATTTTGTACAAGGACATTCCACCATCAAGCTTGGAAAGTGGACGCTCTCTCCTTCAGTTGGAAAAACCTGACAGCATATGCCTTTCCTCCATTACCTCTTCTCACAAAGGTTCTTTTGAAGGTCAAAAAGGAGAAACCTTGACTGATTCTAATAGCCTCAGACTGGCCACGTCAGCACTGGTACCCGCTATTGAAGAATATGGCTCACAGCCCACCATGGATATTGCCTCAAATACCTCATTTGCTCATGCAGCAAAACAAACAGATTCTACACAGCCAGCTAAAAACCTTAAACCTGGCTGCATGGCAAATCTATTAAACATCCAACCAGCCCCTCTTTCACAAGCAGTTCTGGATGTTATTCTGGAAGCCAGGAGGCCAAGCACCAGGAAGGCTTACTCGGACAAATGGAAAAGGTTTTCTGCCTGGAACCAAGCTAAAGGCCAAGACACAACTCAGCCTCATATGCCTCACATTCTGCAGTATTTAGCTGAGGTGTTGCACAAAGGACTTTCCTTCTCCTCAATTAAAATCCATGCTTCAGCTATTTCAGCTCACTACGACACAAATCCACCTTTATTTTCACATCCTCTTCTAAGGCAGCTCCTCAGAGGGGCAAAAAACATTAGACCACCTAGAAGAACTCCTACACCAACATGGGACCTCAACTTTGTTCTGGAAAAACTAATGTTACCTCCCTTTGAACCAGCTTTCTCTGCAGACCTTCAGTTCCTATCTTGGAAGACTGCCCTGCTCCTGGCAATAACTTCTGCTAGGAGAGTCTCAGAATTACAGGCACTAATGGCAGTGGAACCTTTCCTCATTTTTCATCAAGACAGAGTTTCTCTATGAACTATTCCTTCCTTCATGCCCAAGGTGGTTTCCAGTGTAGCTTTAAATCAAACCATCCACCTACCCACTTTCTTCCCCAATCCACAGAACAAAGGTGGACATTCACAGGCAGCTTTGTTACTACTTGGACAAAACTAAGGCTCTCAGAAAAACTGACCAGCTCTTTGTATCCTATGCTACAGCTTCTCAAGGGAGGGCTATATCCAAACAAACCATTTCTAAATGGATAGGCCATTGCATATGGTTCTGTTATACCCATCATGGGAAACCAGTTCCTCCTACCATTAGATCCCACTCTACCAGGGCAACAGCCACCTCTACAGCCTTTCTCAGGGGGGTTCCTACCAAGGAAATTTTAGAAGCTGCAACTTGGAGTTCTGTACACACCTTCACCAAACACTATCACTTACCTCTTTATTCTAAGTCCAGGGCGGGCTTCGCCACTGCAGTTCTGCAGGGCCTCATTGCCTCCACTAACCCTCTATGATACCTCCACCCTACCTTAGCTTTGGGACTCAACCCAAGTGTGATAACTGCAGCAGGGTAACACGATGAACATAGTACAGTTTTGTACCTATCATAAATGTAGATGTTTGAGTGTTCACCCTGCTGCAGTCCAGGTTACCCTCCCTCCAACCCCTCTGATCTACTGGTTAAATCTCTGCTATGCCTTACTGATGTATTTGCTTATAGCTGAAGGGATTTTGTGTTTGTACAGTGTTCACACCATTTGGTACTAATTTTGATCACCTTTTTGGGGGCACCTGACATCTGGGGCAAGAAAAACTGAAGAAAATGGCATCGGTTGCAATATATTTAGCCCTGGCGCACTGACATCAGAGATGAGGCAACAGCAACCGACATCGGACCAAGACTTTGGAAATCCGGCCGACTGCGGGACTGCCTGATGACAGGATAACCCAAGTGTGATGACTGCAGCAGGGTGAACACTCGAACATCTACATTTATGGTAGGTACAAAACTGTACTTTTTTAAGGGTCTATATTATATAATCAAAGTTTTATTACTTAAAATACCATATGATCAACACCATATGGTCGAAGTTATAAACCTTTGAATATATAAAAAAAAAAAAAAAAAAAATGAAATGAGGAAATACAAAACTAAGGGTTGTTAACAGGGGGGCAAGCACCCCTGCACTCCCCATGTGGGGGGCTATGCCCCCCACACCCCCTGCTCTTTAAATATATCAACTCTGAGACTGCACTATAATGATTTCCCTTTACCGCACTGTAGTGTGATCTTGGAGTTGGTATATTTAAAGAGAAAGGGGTGTGGGGGGTGTAGGGTGGCTTGCCCCCCTGCTTTAAAGTGTCAGGTAACTTTTTTTTTTTATATTTTTATACATATTCAAAGTTTTATAACTTCGACCATGTGGTTTCGATCATATGGCATTCGAAGTTATAAAACTTCTGTTATATAATATAGACCCTTTTTTAACTGTTGCAGACATTCTAACAAAAAATCAAGTGGAGGTGTTATGACAGAGATTAAAGCTTGTTATGAGACCTATGATTATTACATGTTCAGTGATAACACCAATACTGTAGATTGTGTAACTATGACAATAAAAAACATCCCTGGAACATATAACAGTTGCTGAAGTACTGATGACCTTGAAGAATTTATACATTTCTTGCATGAAACACAAGAAGGAAGAATAATAATGGCTGAGGACTTGAATTTATCAAAAACAGACTTGAATAATATTGATACAACAACATTTTTAAAGAAATTATTTACAATTTATTTCAGGAACAGCAATTGCTTCAGATTGCAAAACACCCTCCCACCAAACAGAACACATTAGATATTGTTTTTATTCCTAAAGAAATTAGTTACTTCATGGCAGGTTTTACTATTGTTGATATGCAATGGTCATGGGTTTATAAAGGTTAATTTGATGCTAAATAATTATTCCAAACTGAAATCTAAGTCAATGCACTGAAGATTATATGAAAGCAAATCATTCACTAGAAAAACCTAGTTGGAGTGGAATGTGGAAAGTTTTGAAAGAAAAATTGTTTGAATGCAGAAAGTAAAAAAAAATATGTTTAACTTCACGATCTATGCACACTGCTTCAGGGGGATGTATTTGCATAAGAAAAAGATACTTGATTAAGGTAACAGACAAAAAATATAAGAAATGAAAAAGAGATAGAACTGTGAACTTTGAAATCTGAAATAAACAATCTGGACATACAAATTAAACATAGAATGAGACAAGATCAAAGAAAATTTGAAGAATCTATAGGAAACCATTTTATAGGTATATAAGTTGAGGCAGAAGTAAAGACATGCAAATGGATTAACTGTATGTAGTCTCTAAAATTTATTCTCAGACACGACCGATCATAGATATATTTACAAAATCCTATGCAAAGCAGTTTGTCTCCAAAAAAGGGGTGATAAATTGTCTTAGTGACATCCAGGTAATCTCAGATAGTGAAATTAAATCAGATCATATTGAGAAAGAACTATGCAACCTGGATCCAAACAAAGCACAGAGAAGAGATAGACAATAATAATGACCTAAAACACGTTGGCATGAACTTACAGTACCATTATAGCTATTATTTACTAGATTGTATAAATATGGGGAGATTCCTCAAGATTGGAGGCATTCACTTGTTAAATCTATACTTATGGAAAAGGGAGTACAACAAATGCAGAATCATATAGACATATAAAATGACTTCCATGCTATGGAAAAATAATGGAAACGGTTGCATTGGATAAATTGTTGTCAGAATTGGAAAGGTTGGACTTAAAACCATATATCAGCAGGCACATGCTGAAAATAGATCTATTACCACCAGTAACATGATGTTCTATAACAATATAATAATAGCTATGAATAAAAAACTGTGCTGTGATTATAATTTATATAGATTTAACTTTAAAATTTGATAGAGTCACAAACAAAAAAGTGATCAATAAATTAGAACAAACAGGTATTGATGTACTAATCTTGATAAGATGAATATCTGCATGGCTTACAAATAGGACATGGCAAATATGATACAGCAAGTGGATAAGTGAAAATCGAGATTACAGTCAGGGTGTCACACAGGGCTCTATCCTAGGCCCATACTTATTTAGATTGTATCTTTCAGATCTATCTTTTTCATCTGAGATGTTCTACAGTCTGTATCCAGTTTATTTGAAAATGGGTAAACTGATTACATGTATTACATACAGGGCATGATTACAAAAGAATTTGACTAAATTGACCATTTCTTAGGTTCATAGGTTCATAGGTAGGTACTAGGCTATCAGCCTAAGGGCCTAAGTAAACCTAGTCAACAAGGTTCCCTGGTTTATGCCACCCAAGAAAGTTATTTTCCTGCGCCCTTGTCGAGCAGAGCCACAGAAGTGATCCCCGGAGTTTATTTCCTATTTCCCATCCACTCATCAAGATTTTTCTTGAAGAGTGCTAATGAGGAACTTTGCTTGACATAGATGGGTAGCTTGTTTCAGAGTATGGGAAGTCTCTGAGACAGGAATCTATCCCTCCAGCATATCCTGTTTATTGTGGTGACAAGGTTTAGGTCCCTAGATTGTGTAGCTCAGAGGTATTGGGATTTCTTTAGGTGTAGCATGTCCAAAAGCTCTGGGTTTGACATAGCTTTATATGTTAGGCAGAGATCAACCCGGAGTAGGCGATATGCTACGGAGAAAAGCTGGAGTTTTTTGAGACGGTCAGTGTAGGGCATCTGTTTGAGGCCAGTAATCCTCTTTGTGGGGTACTTCTGTGGCCTTTCCAGCTGCTGCAGATATCTGGTGAGCTACATTCCAAAAGGGGCATTGTACTCTATAATGAGTCTAATGAGTGTCGAGTAGAGGGGAACAATGACCTCTTTTTCCCTGGATGAGAACACTTTTGTGATGAGGTGTGCAATGTAGAAGGATTTCCTGACTACTGTGGCGATGTGACTATCAAAGGAGAGACCACTGTCCACCTGGGTCCCAAGGTCTCTTATCACACATTTGGCATTAAGTAGACTGCCACCTATGTGGTAGTTCATGGGTACAGAGTTTTTACCAAAGGGGATGACAATGCACTTTTTGGCATTGAGGTTTAGGCCATGGCTCTGACACCAGGCATCTGTCTCAGTGAGGCCCTTCTGTAGGATGTCCACATCATTTGGGGACTCAACTATGCTTGCAGTCATCTGTGAACTTTATTAGCCAAAGGTCTTCTGTGTTAGCCTGTACTTCAGAGAAGTAGATACCAAACAGGAGAGGTTCCAGGAGTGAACACTGTGGTACTCCACTTGTCACTGGTTTGAAATCAGATATGGAGTCTGCAACTTTTACAGTGTGGCTTCTGTCAGTGAGACAGTTGGCAACCCATCTTGTGACGTAGAGATTTATACCTAGTTTAGTGAGTTTAGCTATAATTCCAGAATGGGGGATGGTGTCAAAAGCATTGGCAAGGTCAAGATAGGCTGTGTGAACCACCTTACTCTCGTCAACGGCTTTGGTGACTGCCCCAAAGAAGTTGATCAGGTTCAGGAGGCATGATCTGCCTTTCACAAACCTGAACTGAGTGGAGACCAGAGTTTGGAGGTTACCAATGTCTTTGTTTATGAGTTCCATGATAATACATTCCATGGCCTTACAGACCAGGCTCATCAGGCTAATAGGGTGACAGATCCCGGGGTCAGTGGTGGCTCCCCCTTTGTGGAGTGGGATAACTGTTACGGTGCACCATTCAGTGGGCACAAAGCCTGATATGAGGCTATGATTGAACATGGTGCTTAGGTGGGGAGCCAGTTCATTCTGAAGTTCATGTAAAATGCAGCCTGGGATGTTGTCCGGTCCCATGGATGCTGTGTTTTTGGCTTTAGAGAGTGCAGCTTTTACCTGCATAGCTGTGATTACAGGGACTCTGCATTCTTCCTGTATAGATATAGGCCCTTTAGGGGTGAGAGAGGGGTACAGTTAGCACTGAACCTATCTGCCAGAATGTTGGCAATATCAGTTCAGCAATTTTCGTTCTGTTGTGCTGTAACTCAGAGCAGATCTGAGTGTTGCCATTGAGATTCTTGACTTAGCTATAGAATGCTTTGTCATTGTCCCTAGAATAAGTGGAGATTTTGATTTCGTAGCTAGCTTTGGAGGATCTTATAAGGGTTCTCGGCTTGTTACTGAGGCTGATCAGGGAGCTCCTCCACTCATGGGATTTTACTCTCTTTTGCAACAGTTTCTTCCTTTTGTTGTAGAGTTTGTTTATGGCAGCGGACCACCAGATTGGCTTCCTTTTTGAAGGATAGCATCTTGGTTCTGTTTGGGATAGCACGACCCATGCACTCATGTAAGTGCTTATAGAGTGCATTTGTGTAGGATTCAACAGTCGTAACTGTATTGTCCATCTGCATGGGTGTCATGAAGTTCATCACTTCTGTCTTAAGAAGCATGAAGTTGGCTTTGGAGACATTTTTTACTGTGGTTTCCTCAATGGGGGGTGAGGGCGGGATGTGGATATCTAGGGTTATTAGCTTATGGTCGGATCTGACCAATGAGGAGTTGACTTCAGGTGTGGAACACTGGTCACTCATGTTGGTAATGACTAGGTCTAGTATATTGTTGTCTCTGGTGGGGGTGTGGATAAGTTGATACAGGGCACTGGAACTTATGAATTCCAGAAAGCGTTGAGTGAAGGAGTTGGTACATGAGTAGTTTTTCCAGTTAATGGTGGGGTAGTTGAAATCGCCCATTATTAGGGTGTTTGGTTGAATCCTAATATTTTCCAGTATATCAGGAAAAGATGACTGTGAATCCTGGAGCATGGTGGAGTATCTGTAGCAAGCTACAATTTGGATTGCAGTTTTGCCCAGAGTTATTTGCACTTGGATAACCTCAGATGCATTATGCTGAGCAACTAGCTTGGTGGTGTGGATATCCTTAATGAATATGGACATACCTCCGCCTTTGGTGTTCTGGTCCAGGTTAAGTGGCTGAAAAGTGTGGTATGAGTTATAGCCTGGTAATGCAGGGGTGCTCTCTGGAGCCTTGAACCAGGTCCCAGTCACTGCACAGATTTCGATGTTCTCCATTTTAAGGAATGTCTGGAGGGAGTGCATTTTGAGATTTAGGCTTCTAGCATTGAGTAGCATTAGCTTCAGTTTTTGCTTGCCTGTTGCTGTTATGGTGGTGAATTTGTCATTTGAACCTTGCCTAAAAAAGGCACTATAGGGGCGGCAAAATCTTTTGTCAGTATTCAGAATCCCAGGGGTGACAGGTGCAGGCCATCTCTGGCAAAGCATCATGGTCTGTTGACCATGTTATCTCAGGCAGACAGATACTGGATCCCCCTAGAATGACACCAGAAGCTTAGGTAATTGTTGAAGTCAATCATTTTGTCCTTGTACTGCGGTATCATTCTGGGCAATGGCAGGATGCTACTCACAGCTAGGGTCATACCTGGCTGAGCTACAAGATCGGAGAGCTCTTCCATGTCTCTTTTCATGTAGTCCAGGGAGGTACATCTCAGGTCATTCACATCAACATGGACAATGACAGAGTCATATTTGTACTTGTTGTGGAGTGACCTGAGTGCGTGGGTTATGTGGAGGATCCTGGCAGCTGACAGGCAGCTGACAGTAACTTTCTCCTTGTTTAGCCTGGTGAGTGGAACATCAGTGTCCCTGACTATAGAGTCACCCATGACTAGTGTGTTGGGTACGTTGTTTTGCCTTATGAGCTGTGGTTGAGTGGCACACTGAGTTTGTGGGCTATGTGTCATTTGGATTGTGTTGGGGGGTGGAGGTTGCTTGTGTTTCTGCTTTGGAGATCTCTGTTGCTTGAGCAGATTATTATTGAGAGCCTCCATGAATATTTTTGTGTTTCTATGTGTGGATTTTGGTGGTGTAGGTTTAGTTGGACTATGTGATGAGTGTGGTGTGGTGCAAGTGTTTACCTTCTCCTCTTGACTGTCAAGTTGAGTCTTGGTTGGCGAGAGCTTTACCTCCAGTTTGACTAGATAAGTGCATCTCTCACAGGTTGTAGTGTTGGGTGGTAGGAGGAGAGGATTGTCTGTGTCCAATAGGCAATTGCTACATTGCCCCAATGTGCCCAGATTCATCAGACAGGAGAGAACACTGGGAGCTGACCCTTGGACATGCCTGAATAAAAAAATATTTTCCTCTAGGCAAGTGAGGAAAGTGAGTACAAGAGCTGTTTTTCTCTAAGCAAGTGAGGAAAGTAGATACAAAAACTGTTTTCCTCTAGGTAATGAGGACGTTTGAGTGCTGTAGTAAATTGTAGCTTATTTAGTGCTTACAAGAAGTTCTGAACAAGTGCTGAGCACGAATAAGCAAATTCAAGTGCTATTACTAGGAATCTGTGTCTGAACTAGACTAGTTCCAGGAAAGAAACAAGCGTAAATGCAGGCTTTTAAATCAGAAAGTTGAAAGAGATGGAAAAATTTCCCAAACGGCCAATAACTACAATTTCTGGGCCAGAAACCACTTCTTATGTGGTAGATAGGTTACCTAGTGCTTACAACTCCCACTTATAAGCTAGCATGCTTCCCTCCAACACAGAAAGGCTTGAGGCCCTCAGGAGCTTACAAACAGGAATAATATGCTGATAAATACATCAAAAACTAAGCATATGAGATTTACTAGGCATAAACTGAAAGGTAAATATTTACTGTAGCACATTGCAGATTAATTTCAGGACCTGGGTATATGGGTAGATACAGCTTTGAGTTTTTCTAATCATATCAATCAGTTGGTTAATGATAGTTGCAGAACTAAAGGTTGCATAAAATAAAGTTCAGGAAATCAGAAATTATGAAGTCATTGTTTGGTCGATACATTAGACCTAAACTTGAGAATGGAATAACAGTATGGAATCCTTATAAGAAAACAAGCATGAGTTAACTGGAAAAAGTATAGTTGAAATATACCAAGGGCATCCATAGATGTTAAAATTTAAGTTGGTCTGAAAAACTAACATATATATCTGAACTTGTGCAGTGTCTCATATAGATAAGAGGAGACATTATTTGGGTCTATAATGCATTTAGAGACAACTACCTCTGGGGATGTTTGGGTCATTGAAAAGTAGTAGAGAATCACACAACCTATGTAGAAGATGCTGTAGGAATGAGAAGAGTCTGAACTGATTCTCTGACAGAGTAGCTGAAACGTGGAATAGACTGCCAAATTACATTAAAGCAAGCACTAGTGTAGATAATTTTAAGAACATCCTGGAGACTCATTATGTGAAGAACTGCTTTAGTATATTGGCAGACTAGAAGGGTATTATTGCCTGTGCTTGAAATATTTGTATACATGTATGTATAAGAATATTTATCAGAGAGGTGGGTTATCATTATTTACACTGATGATTAGCAAACTCTGTGGCACACATCTCCCATTAGATCTCTAGACTTACTTAACAGTGGAAAAATGTAATAAAGCAATAATCTATGACTGTACATGGGTATATCAGATTTACCTATGGTTGGTGTGGTTTAATCATGACTGCAAAGCCTGAGTGTTTAAGCAAAGCCAGCTGTGGGTAAATCCTGATAACAGGAATGAATTATTGGTTTTATACAGTAACATTATTTAAGAAAGAAATTACTTTCTTAAAAAGTAATGAGATTGTATAACAGGACATATTTCTCCTTCTTCCACATTGTCTTTGTCATTCTGATGTACTGCACATGCATATAGGACTTACGTTCCCACACTTATACAGTACAGCAGTGCAGGAGAAGCGACGGAGAAAACAGAATCTCCATGGTTGTTTGCTTATTTTTTTTAACTGTTAGAAACAGGAATTTACATGGACAGCACAACAATATGACAAAAATTAGGTATGTTTCTGTTTTAGTTTTTCCGAATGTACCTAGTTTTTCTCATATTTTGTTGTGTCTTATAGTATATGCCTGATTTACAATGTACACGCTGGTTTGGTTGTCCAATCAGCATGTTTGTTTTTGCATAATAATGAGCTGCTATTGTATAATTTGGTATTTTTTATATTTGGCTTGATTTAAGAACAGCAGATAACTGAAGGCCCCAGTCTTTCATGGTGGTGGCAGTACAACCATGCCAAGAATAAAGCTGTGGGGAACTGGAGAACCCTAACAGGCTTCCCTCACAGTTTTCTGTGTGCGTGTGTGCGTGTGTGTGTGTGTGTGTGTGTGTGTGTGTGTGTGTGTGTGTGTGTGTGTGTGTGTGTGTGTGTGTGTGTGTGTGTGTGTGAAATAATTCATGAGAAAGGCAGTAATCATGCATAAAGGAACACTGGAAGACACTAGTCCACAGATCAGTAAGACAGGAGCCTGGAAGAGCTTGGCCAAAGACTCCACTCTGTAAGTGGTCTGTCTGCAGTCTAGTCTGGGAATGGATGTTAGAAGCCAATACTCTGCATGAGAGTGTATATACACCAATTATGCTTCTGGCCAGGTTGTACTTAATAATTAGTTATTGAGATAGACTTGTGTGCATTGTCTTACTTTTCCTTAAGCCTTGGTTGACTATGATGGAACTCCACCACCATTGGTGCCAGCCATCTTCAGTGGATGGCATGGAGACAATTGAGTGTCACATCGGTGGAAGTGTTGCATTTGTTATATTATCACATTTGGTGGGAGTGGTGTCAACCCACCTTTATAGTTACCTTTTTTTTAAATGAGCCCATTATATGATAACAACTTTTGCTGTTTGTTTTGTTGCAGTGAAAAGAACTGTTTGTGTCCACATTAAGTAGCGTATCTTGCTTCCTGCCACTCATGGCAAGGTATGATAATATTTTTTTCAGTTGTTTCATCAATATAATGGATGCATCAGATATGAAACCAGATGTGGATGAATTTAAAATATTCCGATAATTATTCATTTTTTTGAACTTACTACTGGACATGTAAAAGTGCTAGACTCAGCTGGGCTTTTAACTCAGATATCTGGATCTTTTTATAATTACAATTGAAATGTATCACTGCTAAAAAGGCACAATTTAGTCAATTGCGTTGGATATTTTAAACACTATTTTAAGAAGTGTTTTAATATTGTGATGTATTATAACATACTGTAGTATACTATAATATACTATACTATACTATACTATACTATACCATACTATAATTATTATTTAAGAATTCATTAAATTCTCCTTTAATCGCAAAACAATTCTTTGTAAAAGTACAATGACTGCAATGACTGCATGTTTTGTCGTAAACAAAATGCAACTCACAAAATAAGCATGTTTGCAAGTGGGGGCAAGGTCATTGGGGGGGATAAGGTCCTTTGCACCCCTAACCCCCACACACCTCAACCCACCACTTAAATTTGACTATGCTAACTTCAAGATTTCACAAAAATGAATGAGAAACTTTCTCAATCCCGCCGTCTGGTGACCTTGCACTACTGAACATGGAAGTCAGTCTGGATAACTAGATGAGAGATTGCAAATTTTCCTCTGGAATATGTAGAGAAGTCTATTTAATGGCAGCAAAGGCAGGGTGATGTGGTTGAACTTCTCAGCAGTCTCTTTTACTGACATGAGCATTAGTGTAACAGCAGCATTTTGTAAGATGTTAGACAATTCAGCTGCAATCTATCACTTCCTGCAGTCTTGCTTTCTAGGACCATTTAATCTCACTCTCTAGGTTGTTTGTCTCTTGATCATAGAATGTACTGTTGTGCTTATCAGTGATGTTAGGAGCCTTCTTATATAGGACTTCATTATATTCCTGCCACCTCTTCTAAATTCCCTTCTGCAATGTCCTTCATGCTAATTCTATTGTAATAGCCATTGGTGTTTCATTGTATTATACTGTTGTTTTTTACATAGGCATTGGGTTTTGTTGCTGGTTTTTAATGGAATATCACATTTATATCAATTTAGTAAAACTGTAGGTGATTTACTAGTAAGGTACTGTTTTGTCATACAATCTCTCAAAGCATCTTCACTGATGGACTACCGATGAAGATTCTAACCATGCAGTAAAAAGAATGTCATGTTTCAGACCATTGGACATATATCATTAAAGTTTGTGTCATTTAAGCTTAGTAGTGTTCCTGGATGCCATCTCTCCAAACATTCTCTGTGACCCTAGGTCTCAGTAGTCCTACATAATTCATTGAAATAACTTCATTCAACCACACGTTCAGCAAGGGAAAATAGTATGCATACAGTCAGGCCTTATTCATTTAGTCACTCCTATAATTTATCACACAAAGAAAAGATGCCTCATTAAATTGAAAAAAAAAAGTGTATTTAAGTATAATACACGACCTTCTGAGACTTTCAGGTTTTCCTCAGGTCCATACTCACAGCTAACAAAACAGATAGTGAAAACACATTAGTTCAGATCTGTGACTGAATAAATAAGAAGCCAGATACAACTCGCATAATAAATATTATCTTTTTAACAGATCAAACCAGGTCTAATTAGCACAGCTGAATCCAACCCCCTCTCTTGCTGTCTCTTTTATCTCTCTATCTGTATGCACTCAACCTCATGTGGTATATCATTTCTTGGTGCAACAATTCATTTGGTGTAGACTGTTGCACAGAATGCAAAATCAGGAATTTAAAACTGCAGTCTTGCAAAACTTCATTCACATATCCATGTAATACATTAAAATCTACTGTCATTCTTGCTGGCATATTATATACAAAAAACAATAACATCTTCACTTGTTTTACTGACATAAAAAGTGTAGAAATTGTGTAAACTTCCAAATAAGATACTGTAAGAGTTTTGCAGTCAAAATACACAGTGCCAATAAACATCCATTGATAACTGATCATTAGTGATCGGCACATATACAATAGAGAGTAATTACATTTTTTACTAGTCCCTTTTTTGGGGGGTCTTTTCTCTAGCACTGACGATCAAGCCTTCCCTTCTCAGCTGCTCTGTGAACCCATTCATTCTCTCTGAGTGAGAACCTTTTGGCCCATTTTCTGCAGGGTGAGAATAAAGCTACTCAACAGTCTAGGCAATCACCTGCACCTTGAGAGATCAGTATTTTTTTCATTTAGTTTTAGCCTCCACTATGTATGAACCAGTCATACTCAGTGGGTTGGCATGCAGTAGCAATGTACTGCCATGCCTCTGCATGTGACTTATTCACTTGTCCCACTGCCCTTGTAGGTTACCCCCCCCCCACAAACACACACACTTAAGCCCTGCTTTCCATTAGGAATTCAGCCAAGGATAGTATTCATGGATATATGCTCCCTAGCCCTCCTCCTGAGAAGAAGTGAACAAGCTAAGCCCCATCATTTTCTCCTCCACTATGTCATCTCCAACAGATGCCAGAACTACTAATGGAGCTTCTGTTCCCAAAGTTGTAGTCAAGGCTATATTCCTCTATTCCAGTGTTTACTTACAGTTCCCTTTCATTGTCACCAAACTCCTGCATGGTTTAAATGCTGGCTTACTATTTTCTTTAATATTGTGTAAATGGCTATATAACACCTAAGATGCTTATCCCCTACTTTTAACATTCCCTTATTGTAAATCATTATTTCCAAATTATTTTTCATAACTTTTACCATGTTGCTGCTAGGCATCTTATATGTGGAGATAAAGCTAGTACTTCCTGTAATGTACTGCTGTGGTTTATACCTCATCACCAGTGTACTTTTGCTGTAAGAAACCATCACCCGACCCTCCTTCTCCTTCTCATTTTAAAACAAGTAGCCATGCCTTCTTTCAATAAATCTCTTCTCATTGACAGCTATAGCATCACATCTGGAGAATATATATTTAGCTATATATAAAAATGTCCTCTGGGAGAATTTCTTCATGTACAAGAGGGGTGGATACAGTATATCACCTGACAGTTTGCTGGGATGAATTTCCTATGAATCATAAATTTTACAGCCTAATGTTCTGGCATTTAAAAAAATGATAGCTCCAGAAATGTAATTTGTTTTCTGGCAAATTTCAAGTTAAATGTTAATGGTGCAAAATGGGGCAAAATGATCAAAACCACCCTTGAAACTCTGCAAACCTGTGTTCTTGTTGTTGCTGTGTGCAGACATACTCACTGGTACGTAAGGATTTTGGGAAAATATCAGTTTCAACTTAGTTCCAGTATGAGATGACAATCCTACATATTGTATTGTTACCTAGACAAACAAATTGGGCCTGACACACCAGGTGACATAAAAACTATCCATTGGGGTCAAGTGTTGATGTCCTTCTAGGTGATACTTTTGGTCTAATATCCCTTGGTATTATGCCATCAAAAATATACCTGTAAGAAAAATAAAAGGGGTAAATGAAATCAAAAAACAAGAGTAAAACACAAACAACTATATACAGTATTTTTTCTGATACAAGCTTTATCCTTTTAGGGTTATAATGAGCTGATCCTATCCCAGCAAGCAAGCAAGCAAGAAACATGACATGACACACACACATGCAAACACACACACACACACACACACACACACACACACACACACACACACACACACACACACACACACACACACACACACACACATAAATATACATATATATCTACATATGTCTGAAATTTAATACAGTTATCTGTAACACTTAGATAACCTACAGTACATATGCTTAATCTGGTTTAACAAATTTCATTTGAAACCTGTTGTTTGGGATTACACTACAGTTATTTTGGTTGAGGATTTTTGCATATTCTAACATAGCATTTAAAGTTGCAGTTTTAGAATTTTTTTTTCACATTAGTGCCAATTGTAAAAAAAATCTTTGCTGTCTCATTAATAGTGCAGAGTACAAGTCTTGACTATATTATTTATTTCTTAACTATATAACAGATGTATCCACAAGACCTTTCATGATTCATTTGTTTTTAGGATTTCACCTAAAAGAAAAAGTAATGAGTCCAGTGATTCCTTCTGTTAACTGTAAGTGTTTAAGTCTAGTCCCCTATAAAAATGACAATCTGTAGTATGCATTCAATTTGTACACATGCATTTTATTTGCTGATTCCTGACAAACTACACATAAAAGGAAAACCAGCAATCAGCTTCCCTGATTGCAGTATGACTCTGACTGTATCACTTTTGTGCGTTCCATCAATGCAGTGTGTCACACAAATTTGTGTTTCTGCAAATTGACGCAATTAGGACAAATATAACCTACTCCAATATACTATGATCACATGGTAGGTTATATTGAGTTAGTGAAGTGGAGGTTTCTGCATCCAGGGGTAGGAGTTCCTCCTTCTGACTTAAAAGCATCATGTTTCATGGAACTATATGTTTCACTCAACCAGAGCAATAGTTGACATGGCCAAGAATAGATGACCCATGCATACAATATGAGCAATAAGAAAACCTTTTTTTTTTTTACTTCCCTTATTATTTACTGTATGACGTGGGGAAAATATAATCACAATGTATAAAAGATCACAAAATAGGGCATGTCTTAAGGCTGCACTGTACTGGTATACTACTTGTAGCTAATGTAGAAATAGTAGGTCAACAAAAGGCTTACACAAACATCACAAACATGAACTGAAGAAACCTAAATGTCTCACTGCTCTGTCTTCTGTCTTTGGTTCATTCTACAGCTTGTAACAAGTTTAGTGCAGGCTGTATGGTGATTTTTTTTTTTTTGCTGAACCTAGCAACTGCTGTAACTCTTAGTTCGAAAGATAAACACATGACTGAGCATCTGTTGCCATGTTCTTGCCATGTAGAAGTTTAGTGACAATATGTACAAGGTTCATATCAGAAAAGGTGCTAATTATACTGAAGATAAGTGTTAATCTTGTGCATCCCATGTAGGAAATTGTCTGGACCTTAAACACAAGTCTTGTTAATGACATTTGTCTTAAATCTCCGAGCACTGAGAACAAGATACAGTAGACTCCTTCTTATCTGGTCTCACTTTAACCGGGCATCAAATTTCTGCCGTAACCATAGCAACAGACAACAGAGAAAAACAACAGTTTCACCTCCTGTGGGCACTTGGGAACATCTCAGCATATCATTTTGATCTTAAAATGTTAAAATATTGAACAAAAATAAACTTGCAGTTTTTATTTTATATACTGCAAGTTTATTTTTGTTTCAATATTTAACATTTTAAGATTAAAATGATACTGTAAACTGAGATGTTCCGAAGTGCCAGGTTAAAGAGAGACCTAATAAGAGTGATGGTATCTGCCATGTAAGCTTTTTTGAGATGATGTTTGCACAGGATTTAAGTTTTAAGTAAGCAACAGAAATTTTCTTAAAGAAAGAGTATATCTGTGTCTCCATGAAAGTAGGAAACTGATATATTCTTACTATTATAGTCAGAAAAGCAGCTTCCTGCAGGCTGCAGCTACATAACAGGCAAAACAAAAACAGGGTTACCACCTGAGTCTAATCCGTTTAAGTGTTATCTGTACTGATGTAAAATAACAGTATCTCCAAAGACAAGCAGAGAATTAAAATTTCTCCACATTAATAAGCCCTGCTTAACTCAATCCAGTCCCAGTGGCATTTTTTCTAATAAAGCTATCAGAAAACCTAGCAAGCAATTTTTTAACCGTTATTGTCCAATATGAAGAAAAACATTACTGAATTGATTCTGTTTTAAACCTAATAGACTGAGATAAAGTCCATTATTCTTGAGTCATCTGAAAGCACTCTTTGGATATTAAGACTACTTTCTTAATAAAAATCTTATCAATTGAATGTAGAATGCCTCTGTATAGGTTTAAAACTGTTTATTCTGTCTGTAGATGTAAGATTTTATCTGAATTCAATCACATACTTAATAACTTAGTTTTATTTTTAAGTTGTAAATGTCATAGGGTGATATAATTTTCTGACAGTGATCCATCAGTAAGGAACAGAGGTAGCTAATGTCAAAAAGAGCCACTGGAGTGAAATATGAAACAGTCATTGTTTTTCAGCTGGGTACCTGTCTGGGGAATAATGAAATGACACTTTTTTGTTCTGGTTTTAGTTACTGTATAAACCAGTTTCTAGGTCCAGGACATGTAAAAATGAGCATCAGAGCAATTCATGGCAAAAATGATGTGGCTGTGCACACGTAGTAAATAGTTACAAACAAATTAATACAAATTAATTATAAGCAACCTAATAAAATAAGGCAGACTGTATATGTAATACAGTGAGCCAGGACCTTTGAAGACCAACAGTGTGAAAACTAAAGCATAAAATGTGCCTACAAACATGGTGAGGTAAAAGGTTTTCCAAGAAATCAGTGCCAGCAACAGAAAATGTTTATAATTTAAATACACAGGTAATTCATACAGTTGCATTCTAAAATGTAACATGTTTGGCCAGAAGCATATCACATTACTTTTTTAAATGTGCAGTAAACTCATAGCTGAACAGCATCGTTTACAAAGCAAGTAAAACAAATATCAAAAAAAATATTTCGCATGGGTCCAAGCAGCCATTGCTTATCAAGTGGTATGTCTCTAGAATATGCATTTCAGAAGTATAGTATGAATCATGGATAAATAACAAACACACACACAGGTCATATCCAATGAAGAAGTAAGAACTGGTCATCTGCGTCATCGTTGTTACTGTGAAAAGTGTCACATCTGTTGCTACTTGTAAATTGAGATGAACAACCTGAAATCAAACTCTCAGTGGTAATCCTTTCTTGGGCCATAGTCTGTGCATGACAGACAGTGGTCACATGCACCTATAGTTAGCCTTTATTTTATGTGTGTATTTGTGTGCTAGTAAGATAAAATGTTTAGGAATTAAAAACACAGGTAATTCATACAGCAGCATTCTAAAAATGCAACATATTTGGCCAGAAGTATAGCACATTAGATATGAGAAAGAAAGCCAGCACATGTACATATACAACACATTATGCTGTTTTATAAAAATTACTTGTTAAATTAATGTTACTAATTAAGCAGAAAGTATATGTCACTTTATAAATGTTTTTGCTCTGATGTTAGCTTTTGTGGTTTAGTGGCATTCTATTATTGGTGGCGTCTTTAATTATCTCATAAATGTACAACAGTCTTGAAGACCCATTCCTGTTCTCTCGAGTCTTTCAGTGCAATGCTTAATATATCAATACAATATTCTGCATAGTATTTATTTTATACAGTATTTTTGCATACTATATTTTGATAGCACCTGTGTTTCTTATTCCTGAAAGAACTTACAGCTGAACTTTTTATTTCAAAGAGAATGTTTACTAAATTTTGGATTATGTGACCTTAATTTGATCTCACCTACAAATATTTCACATTTTCTCATACGTGTTTCAAAACAAGACATTTGCATACATGGCCCTATACAGCACATATAGCTTTATTCAATGGTACAAAAGGAAGGGGCAATGGCATCTTAAATGTACACATGTGAGCCTGTACTTGTAAAAATTATTTTAGTGCAGCTTTTACAATGAAACCATTTTGTTCTGAGGAAAAAGTGGCATGATTTTGCTTCAAAACAATAACTGCAATCAAAAAACAAATGAAAATTACTGTTTTTTCAACTAAATAAATAAACGTTTAATAAATATTTACATGCAACATATATGCATAGTTTTTTTAATCTGATTTACAATCTATAAATCCTATTTTGTATGCTTTTCTGATTAACCAGCCATTTGTTTATCCAGCCTAAAACCAGGTCCCAGTGAGACCAGATAAGGGAGAGTCTACTGTAAAGGGAAAGAGGCAGAGAGCTAGAGCTAGAGAGAGATTGAGAGAGAGAGAGAGACAGAGACAGAATATGTTTAATAAAGTGGTGTGGTGCATGGAGAAAATGTGAAATACACCAACTGCAATTACAATTGTTTAAAGGAAATGTCTACTCATCCAGGAGTACCTGGAGTAATGAAAATTACATGAAGAAAACTCTAGAGCTTATATATTTTTTAACTTACTATATTGAAATCAGGAAGTTCCTGAATGTAACTATAGTGTGAATACCTCCCTCCAACCAAAACACAACTAGAGAATTTTCAACTGCTGTAGTAGATAAACTTTTAAGTAGGCATGGCAAGAATTATTACCATTATTATAAGGGCCTCCGGGCCAGTAGCCTAGTATCATCCTATGAACCTATGAACCTATTACTATAGTGATCCGTTTCTGTAAACATATTCCGGCAGGACAGACTATCCAAAAAGGGTGGAGTTGTAGCTGTCTTATACTCAGAACATCTTAACCTTACCCCATCTCAATCCCCCTCCCTGACTTCTCTCCTGCAGAACTCATCTTCCTTAACTGCCACTTTAACCCACACAAGAAAATTATAATTGCATCCATCTATATCCTTTCAGGTAATAATATTCCAGTACTTGAATCCATACTAGCCTGGACTTCCCAGAATCCATCATATGAAATAATACTACTTGGGGATGTCAAAATAGACTGGAACAAACTCTCACCCTTCTCCACTAGTCTTAGTATTAACCTCTTTGGGTACAGCCAACATATTTCTACTCCCACCCGAATCAACAAAGACTCCAGCTCCATACAAGACTGGATCTTAACCTCTAATCCTAATCAATACCATAATCCCTGTACTCTACCTGACTCTCTAACTGATCACCTCCCAATCTCTATACAAAGGATACCACCTCATACCTCTAAAAACATATTTATAGAGACTGACGTAACCTCTCTAATTTCAATGCAGAAAAGTTCAACCATCTATTGTCTCTTATAGACTGTCCCACCTTATCCACCTTCCCCTAAACAATGCTGTTCAGGAATTTAACAACATTTTTCTAAACATTCTAAACTCTCTCGCCCCCCCCCCAAGAAAAATAAGGAACAAATCTAATCCCACACTCTGGCTCTCCAAACATACCCTTTCCACCATGAAACTCAGAGACTCCACCTGGAAAAAATGGTCAAAGTCTAAATCTCCCACTCTCTTCCTCAAATTTAAAGAACTAAGAAACCTTACAAAAAACTCATTGTACAAGACAAGAAAAATTACTAACTAGAGACTCAATCTACCCATACTTCCAACCCCCCCAAAATTTTGGCACTCCGTAAATATTATTCTCTACCTAGGAAAACCCTCTACCCCTAACAAAAATCTCCTATAGAAATAGCCTTCCTAATAAACAATTTCGTCATTGGCTCAATCCACAAACTAACCTCTCCTGACACCAACCATCCTCATACCCCCACCCCTACCTCCACCAACTCCCACTCCACCTTTTCCCTGAAACCAGTTCCCACAGCTTACATATAATCCCTTCTGCTGAAGCTTAAGCCATGCTCTCCCTCATTTGACAACTTACCCCCCCATTTCTCAAACTTGCAACCAATAGCATAGCTTATCCAGTATCCATCCTTATAAACTGCTCCATTAAAGAATCCATAGTCCCAGACATCTGGAAATCCTTCTATACAATTCCACTACATAAAGTAGGTAACTCCACTGACCCAGCTAATTTCCACCCTATAGCCATTCTCTCACCTCTTTCTAAAATCCTTGAAAAATGCATTCATTCTCAGCTTCTCAAATGCTTACTCCAGGAAGATCGCCTCACCTTCTCACAACATGGATTTAGGCCCCACCACAGCACCTCTACTGCCCTCCTTTCCTTTACACAGACCTTAGCCAAAGCCAGAGAAGACAACAAGCTGGTGTCATATCTATTCCTCAACCTCTCTAAGGCTTTTGACACTTTCTCCCACCCTAAGCTTCTTAACAAAATAACTGAGCTCATCCTCTCTGCTTCCACTATTAACTGGTTCTCTAGCTACCTTACTAACCGACAACCATCTGTTAGATGGATGTCCACCTGCTCTCCCTTCTTACCTAACAACACAGGTGTTCCCCAAGGATCCATCCTAGGCACCCTTCTGTTTAATATTTTTACTAATAACCTTCACTCCGCTTGCCATACATCTACTCTAATCCAATACGCTGACAACGCTACTCTTATCACCCTCTCCAACAACCCTGCTGACCTCCACTCCCTGACACAAACCTCATTTAACACCATTGAACACTGGCTAATCCATAACCAACTTATCCTTAACCCAAAGAAAACCAAGCTACTCCTCTTTCTTCCAGAATCAATGACCAAGCTTAGAACATCATTCTCTATCTCTTCCCTAGATAACACAACAATTCATGCAGATTCTCATACCAAACTGCTCGGGGTCATTACTGATGATCAATTGAAATTTGACATTCACATAAAACAGTCCATAAAAAAGACCAACCAAAAACTTGGACTGTTGTACAAAAACAAAACAATTCTTGCCTATTGCTTGTAGGACCTCCCTTGCCCAAGCCTACCTCCTCCCTTGCCTTCTCTATGCCTCCCCTATTCTTATTCACCTCCAAGCAAACTTTTTAACTAAACTCAATCAGACATATAACCACATAGCTAGATTTGCCAGTAGCCTACCATACAAATCTCACCATTGCCTTGCCCTCAAACAACTTTGATGGCGTGAATTCCCTCAACTTCTACTATTATCTCAGCTTCAAACTACACATTCCATACTGTATAAACCTGCAAATTTCCCCTCCCTATCTGACCTCTTATCCCCTTACAAACCCTCTTGACCCCACCGTAGCACTGAAGAAAACTTGCTGGGCAACTACAGACCCAATAAAACCATAGGCAAATTACTTTACAAATGCTCTATGTCTCAAACTTGGAACAAGCTCCCTAATCATCTATGCTCTATCCACTGTCCCAACATTTTTAAAAGAGAACTAAAGAGTTACCTGGCCAACTGTCCAACTTGTACATGTCACCGCCCCACCTAAGTATTCTTCTTCTTCCTCCTTCAGCATTATAACTGCTATATCACACACATAAGCATTGGATAACTGTAGGTATTTGTATTGCATTTTTCTTTGATTTTAATGACAGTATTATTGCTATACATTTTTGTAACTTTTTTCTTTATATCGGAGATTTTGTCCTCATGTCCCCACTGAAAATAGGCCCCCAGCCCAGAGGACCAACCCGGTTAACAAAACACAAATAAATAAATAAAATAATTAATAACATCCATATTCTAATGCTTTATGCTTCTGTTTACTGGTTCAGACATTATATTCCTTATAAAAAGTTGGGGAAATAAGAGGTTAATGATTCAAGCACATAGACTCTGCTTTGCAAAACAATAAATACTTAATAATACCTTCCTCATTTAACATTTATTTATTTTATTTATCACATTTATACCTTTCAAAAGTTTAAATGAACTTACAGGTACATGCACATGCACACAAATATGTACACATGCATGAATGCATTTGTTTCTTTATCAAGTAAACTGAGTTGGCAAAAGTGCTTCTTTTCCAGGATGACTTACACACATTGCACTATGTGGTTAAATGACTTGTTTTAGAGTTGCACAACAGGCAAATGAAGACCAAGAGAATTAAGTGTGCATGTGTGTGTGTGTGTGTGTGTGTGTGTGTGTGTGTGTGTGTGTGTGTGTGTGTGTGTGTGTTTACACACACACACACACACACACACACACACACACACACACACACACACACACACACACACACACACACACATCTTTACTGTTAAAATGAGATGTTACTGCAAGCAATAGTAATAAAGGAATTCCAGCTTTTGTGTGACTTTTACAAGTAGTATAGTCAGAGCAACAACTTTATTCTGCTTAATTTAATATTTAGTTGTATATTTTTTGTGTGATTTTCTCTTGGAAGTTGATTTAAAATCTTTTTGAATTCTGTGGTAACAGATTTTGATTATCCTTTCCTTTTGGAATTCTTTATTCATTTGCAGCTGAAAATGGGCTCCTTAAATGAATATGCCATTAATGGGCTGCTAAAGTACAAGTGTCTTGTACAGCATACTAAATGCTGTAGATATTTAAAGGTAGCACCTGATAACACTGGTGATCTGTGTACCTTCTGTCAAAAGTTGGATGATTTGCTTACCATTAAAACTGTCTTTCGGCTTTTCCCGGTTAAGGGTTGTCAGAGTGGAATTCCGGCCCGCTAATGATTGGCAGTGAGATTTTACAGTGTAAAGTTGCCAGCCCAGCACCCAGCCTTCAAGGAAGGCAAACCCATACATGCATGCACCTACCTGCCTGTTTTTAAATTCACTCGACCACGCGGAGGATATGCAGACTCCACACAGAAGGCGATGATTTGCTTACCATTATTGGTAGTAAATCTTGACTTACTAATGACAATTGCATCTCTGCAATTGTCACAGCTTGGAGAACTGTTGTTACATATATTAATGACTAGACTGACAAGATAAATATTGTTAGGGAAAAAGCAAATAGAGCACATTTAGGGAACAAAGTGTATATTATTAATAAAGATCACTCAATCCCTATTGAACAAGATAATACAACTGACAGCTTTGGAATTCTGGACAGAGGTATTCAGCAATTTGAGGATTCAGAGCCTATTGAAGAAAATTAAAAAAAAAGAAAGAAAAACAGGAAGAAGTTCACAACAAATAAAGAAGAAAAATGAAACTGATTAATGTCTACAGAGCAAACAGAATATGTACTGAAAAGGACACTGCTTTGTCATGTGGCAAAGAGATTACAAGGCATGATAACATTTTCTACCAGGAAACCTTCAGTATACAGAAAAATGCATATTTTTTCCAAAAGAGAAACTAGAACAAGGAGGCAAGAGGTAGATAAAACTGAAGAAATCAAAACTAAATGTGGTAGGAGCGAAGAACATTACTGTGAGAAAAAAAAGAGGAGAAAGACAAAAGCTAACAACTTAGCTCAAGCTGTGGATGTACAAAGCTAGCTGGGTGAGAACTGCATGCTTGCATGTAATAAGGAATGAAACAGTGAGATTGATAGGACTAATGGTAACGAAGATCATTCCTTTCTAACAACTGATAGAGCAGATATTATTGAATTAGAAGTTGAAGATTCTTATAATGTGGTAGAAAAAGATATTCTTGTAATTGAAGTTACAATTATTAGAGGAAGTGATACTTGCATTTCAAGAGAAGATAATAAATATTGAATAATGTTATGCTTGCTAGGCAAAAAATAGAGGATGTGAAAAAGGTCTTAAAATACCTTAATATAAGGAAGTATGAATCTGTTTTATTCATGCTGGTACAGATGATCTAATCTCCAAGGACTCTTTGACTGTTATTAAGGAAGTTACAGCCCTCTTAGATGGTCTAGGCTGCACAGGTATTCGGATAACTTTTTTCACAAATGACATGTAGAAAGGAGACTCAGGACACAGTGAATATTATGATTTTTTTTTGGTAAATAACTACATGAAAAATGTCCCATTTAAAAAAAATGAAAATGTGTAGATTATGTGAGCCTAATTTTGGGCACATACATGTTTAGACAACATAGCATGCCCTTGTCAAGATCAGGGAAGAGAATTTTTGCAGCAGATTTTTTTCCAATGTTTGATAAACACAAGGCAGGATTTTTGTCAGGTGAAAAACTTAGCAGTTCACTGACAGTAACATTTGATGCATCTCTGATGGTTGTCAGTGTTAGGAAGATTTATTTCCATAAGAACAATATACTTGATTAAGGTGAGAGAGAAAAAATATAAGAAATGGAAAAAATTGAAAACTGAAACAACAATCTAAGTGTTTTTTATGGGAAAATTTGCTATGTTCCCATAAGACTGATGTTATTGTTTGTGAAACATGGTTAAAAACAATGACTGGAAACCAGTTCTGTCAGGGTATAAATAATTTTACTGAAACAGGCATTCTGACAAAAAATGGGTGGAAGTGTTATGATGGGGATTATAGATTGGAATTATAGATTGTTATGAGACCTGTAATTATTACATGTTAATTGATAAGACCAATACTGTAGATTGTGTGACTGTGATAATAAAGACAACCCTGGAACATATAACAATTGTTGGAATGTATAGATCAGGTGCTGATGACCTAGAGGAATTCAAACATTTCTTGCTTGAAACAAACTAAAGAAAAAACAAATCAAACCACTGGTTCAAAAACAACTTGAACCCCAAGCAGCTCACTTTTGATCTCCCAATCACAATAAAAGACCGTAAAAAAGTTTAAAAAGTTGTTAATTTATTATTAAGCGTTCTGTTCAAAATCCACTTTTCGTCGAGTACACCTTACTCAACTTCATCAGATAAAATAATATGACATCATTTGGTTTTAAGCTTATGTAAAACAAAATAAAGCAAAACCAAACAAAACAAAATGATGTAAACATTTAAATTTAACAATGTGGTTAGGGTAGGTTTGAGTACGTTGCCGATTGCTAGAGAGGTGTTCAATATAATAAAGTATAGTAGTTGATTGATGTCTCTTACGACGGACAAGGGCTTTTACATTACATTGTGTGGAAGGAGTTTATATTTTAGTATGTATTCATGCACTCAGTGTGTTTTTAAACTGTGGTATGAATTTGAGTTTGGAAGGTAACAGTTTTGACATAAACACAAATGTGACAATGTATCTTTAACTTTCAAATAAGCAAGTGGTTGCACAAACATCTAGCCAATAACAATGCTGTCAGTGGTTACATGTGACCATGTAAGGAGTTTAAATAGAGTGTCTATATTTAGAAATGGTTATTATATTATTTTATCTGATGAAGTTGAGTAAGGTGTACTCAACGAAAAGTGGATTTTGAACAGAACGCTTAATAATAAATTAACAACTTTTTAAACTTTTTTACTGTCTTTTATCATGATTGGGAGATCAAAAGTGAGCTGCTTGGGGTTCAAGTTGTTTTTGAACCAGTAATTTCTTGCTTGAAACACAGGAGGGAAGAATTATAGTGGCTGGGGATTTAAGTTTGCCAGAAACGGACTGGAATAATATTGATGTAACAACATTGGAAAGAAAATTATTTGCAATTTATGCTCAGGAACAATAATTGCTTCAAATTATATAAAAGCCTACCAGGAAATGGAACTTACCAGGTATTGGAAACAAGGCAAGGTAACTTGCTGTTAATTCAGGTCAGGTTTTACCACTGCTGATGTACAGCGATCATGGGGTTATAAAGGTTAATTTCTTACTAGATAATTCTGTCAAACTGAAATCTAAACTAATGCCCTGAAGATTAATAACAGATTATACAGAAGCAAAACAGTCACTATGTAACACTAACTGCAGATTATACAGAGGCAAAACAGTAAAACTAACTAGACTGATGTGTTCTGTGAAGCAGTGCAGAAGGAATGTAAAAACGTTTTGAAAGAGAAATTGTCTGAATGCAAAAAAAAAAAAAAATGTTTAACATCAGGATCTAGGCACACAACTTCAGGAAGATTTATTGCCATAAGAACAATCTACTTGATTAAGGTGAGAGAGAAAAAATATAAGAAATGGAAGAGGTTGAATACAACTTTAAAAATTGAAACAATCTGGACAGAAAAAAATATAGTGTAAGACAAGATCAAGAAAAACTGAAGAACATTTATACAAAGATTTCAAGCATAATATGAACCATTTTATAGATACATAAGATGTGTAGGTGTAAAGACATACAAACTGATAAACCGTGTGTAGATTCTAAAATTTATTCTCAGACACAACAGATTATAGATATATTCACAAAACCTTATGTGTTCCCACAAAAGAGTGATAAATTGTCCTAGTAACATCTAGGTAATCTCAGATACTGAAATCAGATTAGATTATATTAAAAAAAGAACTACACAAACTGGATCCAAACAAAGCACAAACAGGAGACGGATTTAGTAACAATGACCTGAGAATGCTTCAGCATGAACTTACTGTACCATTATATCTTATTTACTGGGTGATATAAATATGGAGAGATTCCTCATAATTGGAGGCATGTACTTGTTAAACTTGTCTTTAAGGGTCAGGGAAATAGGACAAACCCAGAGTCATACAAATCCATAACTTTACTTTCATGTAAGAATCGTGCTGTGATGTAATTTAAGTACATTTAGCTTCAGCATTTGATAGGGACATACACAAAACACATGATCAATAAATTAGAACAACTAGTTAGTGGTGTACTCGTAATAAGATGGATAGCTGCATGGCAAGCATCATACAGCAAGTGGACAGGTGGAGTTCAAGGTTACCATCAGGGTATCCCATAGCGCTCTATCCTAGGCCCATACATGTTTAGATTGTATCTTTCAGATCTGTCTTTTTCATCTGTGGTGTTTTACAGTCTGTATGCAGATGAGTTGAAAATGGATAAACTGATCACATGTGTCACAAAAAGGGCATGTCTGCAAATGAACTTGATTAAATTGACCGTCTGGGTACAGGAGAATAATATGTGGATAAATACATAAAAAACTAAGCATATGAAATGTGGGAGAGATAAACTGAAAGGTAAATATTTAATATAGCACACAGCGATTGAAACTGTTGATTCATTTAAGGACCTAGGTATGTGATATATCCAGCACTGAGTTTTTCCAATTATAGAATTGTAGGTTATATAAAAAGATGTATAAAGTCTAGAAAATCAGAAATGATTACTTCATTGTTTGTTAGTTATACTAGACCCAAACTTGAGTATGGAATAACAAAATGGAAACCCTATAAGAAAACAAACAAACTGGAAAGAGTTCTGTGGAAATATACCAAGGGCATCCATGGATATGAAATTTTAAGTTATTCTGAAAGATTAAAATATCTTAACTTGTACAGTGTCTCTTACAGATATTTAAGAAGACACCATATTCAGATATATAGGGCATTTAGAGACAACTACTTCTGACAATGTTTGGAGTTATCAAAAAGTAGTAGAGAATCATCAGACAACTTATGTAGAAAATTATATAGGATTGAGAAGTGCAAGGATTGGTTCTGTAAGAGAGTAGCTGATGGAGATTATAGTAAAGCTAGCACTAGTTTACATATTTTTAAGAACAGCTTGGTCACTTATTATGGAAACAACTGTTTTGGTATATTGGCAGGCTAGATGGACATTATTGCCCATACTTGAAATATTTGTATGCATGCATGTATGTATATATATAGCAGTTTGTCAAGTTAGTTGTCTCACAGGTAGTAAAGAATATTAAGTGTATAACTTGTTGGTGATCTACTTTCCACAGTCCAGCATTAGATTTTTCCATCCTCCACTTGCCTCTAAACTGTGTGACTCTGACTTAATCAATTAACCAGGTAGTGCCCATCGGATGAGTGGATCATTGCTCAACCCTAGCTAACAACTGCTGCCAAACCACTAAACTCATTAATAAATGCAGCTAAGCAGCTAAACTATACATATCTGTATCTATCTATATATACTATTTACCCTTTGTTGGATGGGTTAATCCCATTAGTGTAATAGACACTTTTCAGGGGTGACCTGAGATGGTATTTCTCCTACCAGGGGAAATTTGGTCTCAGCACTGGGGAAATTCCTTTACTTATTTGTGGGGATGTTGAGAGCAGCAGCACTTCCTGCTTCTGGTCTGAATGTGGAGGCAGCTCAGAGAAATGGGGAGAGATATGAAAAGGAATGACATGGGCAAATATGTTGTTAGGAGTAGAGCAAATGATGGTGGAGTAAATATGAAGGCAGTCGAGCCTTCACAAGAGAGTGTAAAATCAGAAGAGTTATTAGTAGATATAGAGGAACGGAAGGTGGAAATAGTCGAAACTGAGGCAATGCAGGAGGAATTACAAGTGAAGGTGTCTGAGCCTCCACAGGATACTGAAGTGTTGTATCAGCAAAAGCTGTTGGAGGACATACCGAAGCACAGGTGGAATGTATTGTTACAACCCTCCAGTCTGGAAGGTTGTGGGCTGTTTATTTAAAAGATTTAATAGATCAGAGTGAACCAGAAAGTGAGAAGGCAGTGTTGTGGGGTGAAATATTGGGGTCTATATTATAACATTGAATTTTATAAAGTTCGAATGTTGTAATATCGAACCAGTTTTGTCGAACGCTGAAAACAGTGAAGGTGCAGGACACCGAATTGTTTCCCAGGGAAAGAATCTGGTGGGCCGTTGCTGTGGCTTCATTGTTTTCAATGATAGATATGTTGGAGTGTTACGGGTCGGGTTCAGGTAAGTGTGCGATTGTGTGTAGGTTAGGGTTCGGGGGCGGGTTAGGTGAGTTAGGGTTAGGGAGTGGGTCAGGTAAGTGTGCGGTTGTGTGTAGGTTAGGGTTTGGGGACGGGTTAGGTGAGTTAGGGTTAGGGCGTGGGTGAGGTGAGTGTGTGATAGTGATGGACCTTAGGGTTAGGGTCGGGTTAAGGTAAGTGGATAGCTAGTAATGTATGTAAAGTTTAGTTTAGGTTTAGGTGTAGGATTTTAAGTGTATGTGTGTGGATTGCTGTTTTTTGTGTGTGTTTGTGTTGTGTGCATGTTTCTCGGAATAGCAATTTTTTTCCTTGGGAAAAAAATCGCTATTCTGACTGTTCGATGTTTGCGGATTTCAGTGTTTAGGGTTCGATATTATAACATTCGATCTTTGAAGATTTCGATGTTATAATATAGACCTGAAATAGTGGAGAGGATGCAAGAAGAAGATGTAGAAGATATGAGAAAGGAAAAAGTCATATGTGCAAAATTTAAGAGAAGGAGAAAGAAAGGAAGAAAAGAAAATGGAGGAGAAAGGGAATTATCTAATAAGAATAAGCAGTAAGAAGGAGAAGGCTGTTGAAAGGTATGAAATGTAGAACAATGTTATTGCATCACTGCATTTCACACCTAGAGGGGTAAGAGCATTTATTCACATTAACAAAGATTTGTTTTGTGCCTTTTTTAATCAGGACAATATATGGAAACATTCATAGAACAAATATGAAAAAAAACAGTCCTTGGAATTTACACATTGTGCTAACATTTAATAGAGAGGTGAAAAAGAAAATTTACATACAATTTTGTAAAGCGGTAGAAAAAGACACATTAAGAGACTATTTAAATACTGTGTGCAAAGATGTAATGGACATTACAAAGATATATGATTACAGAGGTTTATGGACTGGGGGCTTGGAATGTGGAGTTGTTTTATAAACGAAAAAGGAAAATGTAATACATGTACCTGGTATGATTCATGTGGATGGAAATAGAGGGCGTGTGAAATATTCTTATTTCCACTTTAGTTGAATTATGTTTAATAACAATACTAGCTAATTATACAATACATTTTTGTAGATAGCTTTTTAAGGTTCTTGTACACAGACCTGAAGATGTCTAGAAGGACAAATGTGATATTTGTTAACAATAGGTTATGGAAATAGAATATGGTTTGCACAATGGATTTTTTGCATTAAAAATGTATATGTATATATTTATGTATAATTTTAGATTACCAAATTGTCTAAGATTTATATATTTCCAGCCATGTAATATATTGCCTTGGATAAAATCACAGACTTAATAATCTGGTTAGTAAGAGGTACCATATCATTATTAAATTTATTTAAAGTATATAAGGCATATATTATTATGACAGCTACTAAGCAGGGCAGTACCAGCTCGAATATCACACTGATGGGGGAATGGATGTGAATTTAACATGTATAGCAATGCATTATGCTTTTACAGCACAATAAACCACTCCCTTACCTGATACAGAGTATATATAAATATATATATATATATATATATATATATATATATATATCAATATATATATATATATGGATCCCTATCACAACACCTTCACGCCACAAACCCGACACTCAAAACAACGACACCAAAACACCGAAAACGCACAAAACTGACAACTCACAAAACCAAACACCATAACACCAACACCCAAAACACCGACACACAAAACATAAACTACACATTACACACAACTATACATGCACTAACCGTAACCCAAACCCTAACCCTAAGGTCCGACACTACCGCACACTTACCCTACCCGCTCCCTAACCCTAACTCACTTAACCCGCCACTAAACCTACATTCCGTCACTATTGCACACTTACCCTACCCGCACCCTAACCCTAACTCACTACACCTAAAGTCCGTTACTATTGTACACTTACCTTACCCGCACCCTAAGTCTGACACTACCGCACACTCACCTTTCCCGCACCCTAACCCTAAATCCCACACTATCTGACACTTACCTGTCCACTCCCTAACGCTAAATCCCTCACTATCGCACACTTACCTGTCCGCTCCCTAATGCTAAATCCCTCACTATCGCATACTTACCTGTCCGCTCCCTAATGCTAAATCCCTCACTATCACACACTTACCTGTCTGCTCCCTAATGCTAAATCCCTCACTATCGCACACTTACCGACTCGCGCTCACACATTGCCCATGTCGGTGTTTCGGCTGTCGGGATTTCACCTTGTCGATCATCTGTCTCGTTGGTCTTCTTAGCGTCGGTGTTTCAGCGTGTCGATGAAGTCAAGGGGACCCATATATATATATATATATATATATAGAGAGAGAGAGAGAGAGAGAGAGGCAGAGAGTTAGAAAGCTTGTGATGAAACTATTTTCTGTTGTTTTTGTTTTACTTGGGTTGCTTGTCTGTGTACTTAATAAAGGATTTTCAACTGGAAACAGACTGTCTACCCTGCTTAGATTACGTTTGAATACTTAGTAATTTTGTATAACATTTGAAATTATATTTATTATTATTTTTTGACTTAGGACAAGTTTAAGTTCGCTACTTCTACTACTATTATCTGATCTTATTAATATACAGTGATAATCTAGATATATATGAACTGAAAATCTTCCACACACAGAAGTTTCTTATGCTGTTTAGGATTTACTTTAAGAGACTTAAGAGCTTTATATACATTTGGGGCCAGAAGACTTCTGTGAACTAACTTTTGAATCTTTTGTTTAGGTACAGAAAAGTTTATGGGTGCAACATAGACAACAAGTAACCTATCACCCTGGAAATACTTTTTTATTTTTCAGAAGTTTGTCTTGCAGTTAAACATAAAACTAACTGTGCAATTCAAAAGTTCAGAAATGGAGGAATACGAACTTAAAACTTTTTTCTTTCAGAGATATGACAAATTGTGTCACATAAAGAAAATGTGTGATAACAGAAATGTATGGACAGTGGGATAGGAAGTCTGGTTATCCTG